>NC_041391.1:329006280-329068311 GCF_002162155.2 Triticum dicoccoides | reverse complement strand
GGCGCAGCGGAGGGCGCGGGGCGCCGGGCGCTCGGGCCAGCGACGCCGGTGGACGGGCCGGGCGGGCCCGCAACGGGCTCCGCGGGCCGGCGGCTGCGGGGAAACCGGCGGGGCGACGTGGCGAAGTGGGATAGGAGGACAGCGGCGGCGGGCTGAGGTGGCGCGCTCTGATAGGCTGGATTGACGTGGCTGCGGGGCGCGGACGTGTTCGGCGCGCGAGGAGGGAGAGGGTTAGGGTTTCGTCTGCGATTTTGGGGGAGGGAGACTAATATATAGGTAGAGGGAGCTAGGAGAGTCCAAATGGAGAACGGTTTTCGCCCACGCGATCGTGATCGAACGACAGAGAGCATGGAGGGGAGTTAGATGGGCTTTGGGCCACTTTGGAAGGGGTGTTGGGCTGCAAAGAGAAGGAGGCTTTACGGTTACCCGGTTAACCGTTGGAGTATCAAACGACCTCCAAATGGCACGAAACTTGACAGGCGGTCTACCGGTGCTACACCAAGGCCGCTTGGCAAGGCTCGGGTCATTCCGGGAAAGTTTAATACTCACTCACGAAAATAGAGAAGAGGGGGACGCCGGAGGACATAGGAACGTCGGATTGCAAAACGGACAACAGGGAAAATGCTCGGATGCATGGGATGAACACGTATGCAAAATGAAATACACATGATGACATGATAAAATGCAACACGCAAGCAAATGACATGGCAACGGCGGCGAATAACTGGCTGACACCTGGCGCATCGGATCTGGGGCGTTACAGAGGGCCCCTTCATCATCGATCAAGTCCTGACCGGCGGAGCGTACCGTTTACGAAATGCATCGGATAACAGACTCGAGCCGAACCCATGAAACGCAGCCCGCCTCCGAAGATTCTATGCCTAGCGCCGGACTAAGAGTTCGTCCCTTCCCCCCCGTCCAATTTTTTTTAACTCCAGTTGCCTTTTGTTTATCTTTTTCTTCTCAACACTATTCATCCAAGCCTTAAAGGGCCTACTTGCGCAACGTTCGCACACAACTGATGTGCTATCCGCACTCATTATACCTGGGGGCTTCTTTACTAGAAGCTTAATTATAAGGGCTTCATGCCCAGCACATGTGTCAAGCCTCCACATGTACCTTTTATTCACCATTATATGCATCGATATGACTTAAGTTTTGGCCAAGCTGGGTTGCCTGGCTCCTGTGCTTACCCCTACGTTCCCGATTGTTCGGCTAGGAGGTAAAGGGAGCACCTCTGCGATTGCTACTGCCGGGTCAGCCGGATGTGTACCTCAGACTGGGTGAAGCCGAAAGCTAGCGTTCTTAAGGGAATATTTGGTCGGTGACTTAAAAGATGATTTTTTATCTACCTATTTATCTGCCCCTAGATGTTTTTCTGCTTTTTTCGCAGTCCGGACATGCACTTTAGGGCATGCCACCGCCAGAGGAAAGGAACCCTTAACGGAACTATTCTCCCTGGAAGATGTTTCTTACTACCCATGTAATATAACATAACTAGTTGGGCACTTGTTTGATAAAGCACTAATGACCCCTACGCCTGGTCTCCATGCATACCCTGGTTGTTTCATAACCGAGAAGGTATTCAGACACACTCCGGACTCTAGGGTCCCGAGGTCGAAGCAAAAAGGTCGGCAAATACAAATGATCTACAATCCGGGAAGAAGGCATTTTACATGTCATTTTATAATACATTGTCAAATTGACTGATTGTATTCTTCCTCAATCCCATCTAACAGGTTGTCTAATTTACAGTCCTGTTGGGAAAATTTAGCGGCCAACTCTACTTGGCCGTATACTAAACTCACAGGGATCTCCTTCCCATCGGGCCCCACAGGTCCGACTTCGGCCATGTGGTTGGGATCTGCCTTCTTGTACCACGTCTTTACCATGGCCCAGGCCTCCCTGGCACCTTGGCGGCAGGCCGAAATCTTCCATAAATGGAAGCGCTGCCACACTCCCTGAAGCTTCTCCGCAAGCTCCCCAAGACCCTCGGGTAAGGAGAAGGCTGGCCATAAAGCCTCGATGACGCCGCTCATTGCCTGCCGAACTCGTTCGATCAGTTGCAACAATTCGGGAAGTTGGTCACCCGTTGATACGGGCATCTCCTCCGCAGGGCGACCTGTGAGCATACCTGCAGACATATTCTGTTAAATTGACTTCCTCGCCGAACTCTTCTTTTCAAAAGAGTTCGCTCAAGCACTTACTATAGATGTCGCGACGAAGCCGCTGATTCTCCTTAACGGAGCCCGACAGCTCGGCCCGAACGCCTTTCAGCTCTTCTCCAAGCTGGGCATGGGAATCCTGTAGCTTGTTCCTTTCATGCTGCACCTTATGCAGCACCCTCTCGCCGGCCTTTAGTTGGCGCAGAAGTTCTTGCCTGTCCGGATCTTGTCCGGCAGCACCTGCAACGTCATTTTTTAGACTTGCGCACAGGCCAAACGCTACTCATCTTTCTAAAATAATGCGTTACCAGGAGAGGTCCCTATGTTTCCTCCTGTGCCAGAAAGTGCGGCCTCAAGTTGGGCCTTGCACTCTTGCAGCTCCTGAGACAGTTGGGTAATCTTCTCGGTAAGATCCTACGTTTCATATGATCCTTAAATCAGTTCATATAAGTACTTTAAGTCTCGGGGGCTACCGGCATATACAACTATTAAATTCTCTTACCCGTATGTGTTTTACATGCTGCTCCGTGGCTCTGGTAAAACCATCTTGAGCAGCACGAAGGTGCGCGTCCCCCGCGTTAAAGGCATTCAACGCCTCGGGGGAGAAGCACGCGTCACGAAATACTGTCTGGCGGCGCCTGTGATTCAGGGCACTCTCCACCTCACACTTGGTGGCGGACAATCTGTCGGCATCCTCCGTCGGAGGAACGTCCGGCTCGCGCCTTGCGCTCGCCTCCCCCTCCAGACCAGGTGCTGGAGCCTGGCCGGTAGAGGTTGGATTGGCAATCTCCACGCCCGTAGTCCGGCGGACGCTTTTTTCCCTACAAAACTCATGAGCACTCAAACGCTTCCTAGGAATGTTGCTCTAAATTATGAATTGTGAGCTACACCTTTGCGGCGATGTTTCAGTCCGCGCCGCGCTCCTCTTCCGCCTACTGGTCCAGACTGGCCTTTGTTGGCCAGCCACCGCGGGCTCGGCTTCTCGCCCTAGGGGCGCCTCCTGCACAGCGCCATCGTATACGGTGGTCAGAAATAAGCAAGGAAGGAATGACGGTGTCAGGACTTCGGTCGCAATCACCTGGGAAGCCGGATATAGTCCGGGATAGTCAGCCATGATGGCGACTAAAGCATTGTCCATGCTGAGCTGGTGGAACACCCCGTCGATTAGCTCCACCATTATGTCCGGATCCTCTTCGGAGGCCGGATCCCGGGATCTCTCTGGATCCTCGGGTTGCGGAGCTGGACTTAGCATGTCCTCCACGATCCGGCGCAGCTCCTGCGTCGAAAGAAGAACACAATATAAGAAACTTAAGCTTCAAAAAGCATGGGTCGGGCACGCAGAGTGTTCGCTTACCCAAGGCCGGGGATTATTCATGGAGAACCCATTTAATGGGTTCGTCCGAAGGAAATCCTCCTTCTCCCCCTTATACAGGCCGGACAGGATCGCCACCAGGTCTTCGGCCGAAACCGGCCCTTTGCGGCCATGACGGGTGGCATCGTCCTCCCCGTTGAAATCCCACATGGGGTGGCCCCTGTATTGTAGTGGCTGCACCACCCGCATAATGCATGTTGCCATGACTCCAATCATGGTCAACCCGGAATGGGCCAGTAACCTTATTCGGCCCATCAAATAATGGACGCTCTTGTCTTCCTCCAGTTGGGGGCTCCGCGGACGCCAACTAAGGCGTTTCTTCAATGGAGCATTGCTGAACTCCGGGAGGCCGATCCGAACAGGGTCCGGCAGCGGAGCGTCTTCTATATAAAACCATTCCGAAGGCCAGTCTTTGGACGCCTTCTTAGGGGTTCCGGATGGATATCCGGTCCCGGCAACGCGCCATATTTCGGCGCCGCCCACTTGATATATGGACCCCTCGTGAGAGCGGGGTACAAGGCAGAACAACCTCTTCCACAACGCGAAGTGGGGCTCGACGCCCAGGAATAGCTCGCAAAGAGCTACGTAACCCGCAATATGCAGGATTGAGGCGGGCGTGAGGTGATGAATCTGGAGTCCGTAGAACTCCAGGAGCCCGCGGAGGAATGGATGTACAGGAAATCCGAGCCCCCTTATCAGATAGGGGACGAAGCATACCCGCTCCCCTTTGTTGGGATTTGGGGTAACCTCCTTTGTAGGTGGCCAGCCCGGCTCGAACCGGAACCATGAAGGCCGGAGGGAGATATCCCCCCGCTTGGAGCTTCACCAGCTCGTTGTGCGGAACAGAGCATCTCCTCCAATCTCCTGGCAAAGGGCTGGGAGCGCGAGAAGAGGAGCCGCGTTGACGGTCCATGATGGAATGGATTCTTGGTCGAAAGCGCTCCGATGAGTATTTGCGGGAGGAAGATGGTGATTTGGATCTGGATTCTTGCCTCCCTTATAGGCAGATTATTCGCACAACTAGGGGGTAAAACATAAAAGACACCCTGGCTTTTCACATTCGCGCGACGCGTGGAAGAAGGCCATTATTGGGCGTGGAAGCCAAGACGCGCAACATTGATGAGGAAGCCGGACACTGTTCGGCGGGTACGAGGAACTTGAAGGAGAACCCGCCTTGCAACGCTGAAGACTACACACATGCTGGACTTATCGTCATTGAAGCCTGGTTCGGGGGCTACTGAGGGAGTCCTGGATTAGGGGGTGTCCGGATAGCCGGACTACCATCATCAGCCGAACTGTCATCGGCCGGACTATCATCATCGACCGGACTCCAAGACTATGAAGATACAAGATTGAAGACTTCGTCCCGAGTCCGGATGGGACTTTCCTTGGCGTGGAAGGCAAGCTTGGCGATACGGATATGTAGATCTCCTACCATTGTAACCGACTCTATGTAACCCTAGCCCTCTCCGGTGTCTATATAAACCGGATGGCTCTAGTCCGTAGGACAACAACAACAACAACCATTACAATCATACCATAGGCTAGCTTCTAGGGTTTAGCCTCCTTGATCTCGTGGTAGATCCACTCTTGTAAACATCCACAATATCAATATCAATCAAGCAGGACGTAGGGTTTTACCTCCATCAAGAGGGCCCGAACCTGGGTAAAACATTGTGTCCCTCGTCTCCTGTTACCATCCACCTAGACGCACAGTTCGGGACCCCCTACCCGAGATCCGCCGGTTTTGACACCGACAATCAACTATTCTCATTTGACTCCTAAGTCAATATACTCATATATAGATGACCTAGTCATCGCAAATTGCTTGATAGATGCTAGAATGATTGGGCATGCTTTGCCACATATTTCATTTGTCATTTTATTATGTGAGCATGTTAGTTGCATATTTTACCCATTCAAGGACACCCACTTGTTGTTTTGGTTGTTTGGCTCTTTTTCTTTTGCCAAGTGGATGGACAAGAATGCCTAAGAACTTTCTCTAGCTATCTATGCTTTTCTCGTCTCAAACTCTATTCATGCTACATCACAAAGTTTGATCAAGTCAGATTCGAACCACCATGTGTGAGGAGCACTCCAAGTCCCCGATTCCTCATAGACTTAAACTTCCAAAACCTCTTTGTGCATTTCAGTCTGACTGAGATATCCATTTCGGTCAAACTGAGTTCACTCTGTTGATCTAGGTTTTCATCTCGGTGCAACCGATTTGAACACTTCGGTCACACCGAGTTGCAGCAACCGCTTGCGATTCTGCAATCTCGGTGCCACCGAGTTGTTCCACTCGGTCACACCGACATGGTCGTGATATAAATACCCACGGGTGAGATTTTGGAAAATTCTTCAAAACCTCTCAGCCCGCACGTGTCCTGCTCTGCCTCCTCTGGTCTCCGGATCGCCTCCTCGGCGGCCTCCCGCCACTGGTTTCTGCTGCCGTTGACGGAATCTGCTCCGCCGTCGCCGCCATAGCGAACACCCGCCGGACTAGGGTATGTGTTCGACCCCTTGTGTTGTCCTTTTAACTCCGATTCCTAGCACGAGGACAATGCCATGATTCTTGCCATGAATGAAATCGATCTATCCAGCTAAATCTTCCTTAGGCTTAGTTTGATTCAAAAAAATTAGGGTTAGCTCTCCGCAGAACTCATCTCGGGCCGACCGAATCTTAGAAATTGGTCTCACCGATTTGGCTTATGCCATTGCACATGCGCTTTTCGGTCTGACCGAAAACTGCAAATTGGTGTGGCCGAGTTCAATACTCTATGAAACCCTAGCAATCTCAGTGCCACCGAACTGTGACTCGGTCTGACCGAGTTCACTAGTTTAGGTTCCAAATGTTGCTTCGGTATCACCGATTTTATCAATTCGGTAGCTCCGAGATCATTTCTGTAGAGAACTAAAACTAACTTTTTGACTCATTTGTTTTGCCAAATCTCTATACTGTGTGATGCTCATCTACTCTACCTCATCTATAATCCATTCACAGGGTTTGCTGTCAGTTTGCCTGCCAAGATGTCTAACCAGAGTGACAGCTAGAATAGATCTGAACAGCAAGAACATATGAGTGAGGGCACTAGTCCATCAAGCAGCTATGATGAGGGCAGCAGGAGCACACCTAGTAACTTGGCCAAGGCAGCCACTAGAGCAAGGAAGAAGAGAACCTCATATTTTGAAGATGAAGATTATGTTGCAGCTGAGGTGAGGCCATCTCAAAGAGGAAAGTGGTGAAGAAGGAGTTTGGCGCTGCTGCATCTACAAAGCCTGGCATGAACAAGAAGGCAACAACTAGGAGAATCCCAACATCCAACCCAAGAAAGGTTGCCACAGGACAAACTATGAAATTCACAATAGAATCTCATGAAAGAGAGGCAGCTAGTGATGACAAGAAGAAGAAGAGGGAAAGAACCACTACTGCTAAAGTTCTTGGAAAGTCAACTATGGTGAGAGATCCATCTGATGAGGAAGAGGGTGTTGCTCCAGCACCCAAGGCACAAAAGCTTATGGGAGATGCAATCAAGTCAGGGGCAGCTCCTAAGCCCAAACCTGCTCGCAAAGCTGCAGCTCCAGCCACCAAGTCTGCACCCAAGAGAAGCACAAGAAACATGCCTGCTGAGGAGAAGAACAAGGCCCCAGTGCCTGAAGCTGAAGCCCAAGTGCTGAGAAAGTTCAAACCAAAGATCCCAGACCACAATCACACATCCAGTGGCAGAGGACATGAGCATCAGGAAGGATGCAGGTCTAAGACTTTGGATGAAAAGTGACCCTTATGCTGTGAGAAGGAGAACTGTTATGGATTGCAGGTTCCACACTAAGGAACAACAACACTTCTGTGAGACAATTCTGCTTGACTAGAAGCCAATTGTCTATGACATGAGATGGGTTAACTGGGCATTCATCAGAGAGAATGAAGATCCTTTCCCAGGTGTCTATTATAGCTTCTAGGCTTGTGGAGTGGACAAGTTTGTTGGCCAGAAGCTCACTAAGTGGAATGATGAGCTAATCATGCAATTCTACTCCACTGCTCACTTCTATCCAGATGGTAGGATTGTATGGATGTCAGAAGGTACAAGGTACCAATCAACTGTTGATGAATGGGCCAAGTTGATAAATGCCCCAGCAGCTCATGAGGATGACTTGGATGTCTATGCCAAGAAGAAGAAAGACCACAACTCAATGGCAAGTATGTACAAAGAAATTCCTGATGATGCCCTGGAAACTCATAAGTTGGGCTCAGTGAAGTTTCTGTTGTCTTGTCTGCCTACAATCAACACCATCCTGAGGCATACTCTTTTGCCCAAGTCTGGAGATCATAGAATGATAAGAGGACATTCCATCAACTTGCTACACATTTTTTATGTCCCTCAGAAGTTCAATATGATGATTCTGATTGTGGAAACAATCAAGAGGACAACTGCAGATCAGAAGAGGTCTTGTGGGTATGCTCCACAAATTTAGGTGCTCATCAACTCAAAGATGGGCACAGGCACTTATTTGTTGGACAAGGAGCACTTACCTCTCAAGCCAGATTTTGAGGATAACACAGTTGTGATGGATGAGAATGAGCCTTTATTAGTGCAAGTACATGAGAAGAGAGCAAAAGAAAGGGCAGAGAAAGCTGCAAAGATGCCAAGTGCAGAAGAGGCATCTCAGGTGTTCCTAAAGAGCAAACAAGATCAACAAGAATTTCTGATCCAATCCACCTTGAGGATTGAGAAGGGCTTGGCCACCCTGACTCAGAATCAGGAGAGTTTGGAGAGAATCATTGAGCAAAAGTTCTATGATCTTGATGTCAATGTAACTGAGATTCAGTCAGTAGTAGAGCAGCTCCAGGAGGAAGCAGAGGAGAAGAAAGGAAAGACAACAACAAATGTTTTTCAACGAGTGCATGTGCCATGAGGTCAGAGGTCTGATGTAGTGCCTGTTCCTGATACTAGAGCAACCACATCTACACCAGCAGCCACAGCTTCAATGCCACCTCTAGCAGCCACTCTACCAACTCCAGCTACATCAATAGAAGCCTGCGTCTTGGGAGTCATCTCTACACCACCTAATGAAGACCAAGCCTGAGAGACGCATAGCACTATACATATTTGAACTTTTTGGTAACTTGTTGCCAAAGGGGGAGAAATATGTATAGATCATAGTCTTCGAGAGAGAGTGTGTTGTGTTTTGTCTCTCTTGCACTTTATTTGGTTGAACTTTATTGTGTGTTTGCTTGATACATTATGTCCTTTTGTGAGATACTTGGATGATCATGTGGTTGATCATATGCTACTTTAATGTGTGCTTGAATGATATTATCCCGTATATTCATTTATGATCATTCACTTTGCTTGGTGATGAGTGCATGTTTTTCAATTGTTATCATTTTGAGCGCTCCACCAAGATGTATGTGACATGGAAGAGTGAACCATGATCCTAACAGATTGTGCCTTTGCAGTCCAAAGCAAAGTTTAAATAATGCACAAATTTAGGGGGAGCTCTTGCTTATCACATACTTCTAAAATAAACGATGCATTTCAATCTTGTTATCATTTGTCGAAGCTTTGATCTATATGTTGTCATCAATTACCAAAAAGGGGGAAATTGAAAGTGCAACTATCCCTGGGTGGTTTTGGTAATGATTAACAACATATTGTTGGGGAACGTAGTAATTTCAAAAAAATTCCTACGCACACGCAAGATCATGGTGATGATATAGCAACGAGGGGAGAGTGTTGTCTATGTACCCTCGTAGACCGAAGCGGAAGCGTTGACGCAATGTAGAGGAAGTAGTCGTACGTCCTCCGGTTTAACCGATCCAAGTACCGTTACTCCGGCACCTCCGAGTTCTTGACACGCGTACAGCTCGATGACGCACCCTCGATCTCCGATCCAGCAGAGGCGCCGAGGGGGAGTTCCGTCAGCACGACGGTGTGGTGACGATCTTGATGTTCTCCTGTTGCAGGGCTTCGCCTAAGCACCGCTACAATATGACCGAGGTGTAATATCGTGGAGGGGGGCACCGCACACGGCTAAGGAACGATCAATGATCAACTTGTGTGTCCTAGGGTGCCCCCCTACCCCCGAATGTAAAGGAGGGAGGGAGGAGGTGGACGGCCCTAGGGGGGGCGCGCCATGAGGAGGGGGAAACCTACTCCAAGTAGGTTTCCCTCTCTTTTCCTTATCTTATTTGGAGGGGGAAGGAAAGAGTACTAGTATTAGGAAGTAGTACTAGTAGTAGTAATAGGAAGAGGGGGAAGGAGAAAGGAAAGGGGGGCCGGCCCCCCCTCCCCAATTCGGATTGGGCTTGGGGGGGCGCGCCCCCCTCCCTTGCTCCTTCTCTCTTCCTCCTACATGGGCCCAATAAGGCCCATATACCTCCCGGGGGGTTCCGGTAACCTCCCGGGGCTCCAAACTTCTCCGGAACCTTTCCGGTGTCCAAATATATCCGTCCAATATATCAATCTTTATGTCTCGACCATTTCGAGACTCCTCGTCATGTCCGTAATCATATCCGGGACTCCGAACAATCTTCGGTACATCAAAATACATAAACTCATAATATAACTATCATCGAAACCTTAAGCGTGCGGACCCTACGGTTCGAGAACGATGTAGACATGACTGAGACACATCTCTGGTCAATAACCAATAGTGGGACCTGGATGCCCATATTGGTTCCTACATATTCTACGAAGATCTTTATCGGTCAAACCACATAACAACATACGTTGTTCCCTTTGTCATCGGTATGTTACTTGTCCGAGATTCGATCGTTGGTATCCAATACCTAGTTCAATCTCGTTATCGACAAGTCTCTTTACTCGTTCTGTAATACTTCATCTTATAACTAACTCATTAGTTACATGCTTGCAAGGCTTAGGTGATGAGCATTGCCGAGAGGGCCCAGAGATACCTCTCCGACAATCGGAGTGACAAAACCTAATCTCGAATTATGCTAACTCAACATGTACCTTCGGAGACACCTGTAGTACTCCTTTATAATCACCCAGTTACGTTGTGACGTTTGGTAGTACCCAAAGTGTTCCTCCGGTAAACGGGAGTTACACAATTCTCATAGTTACAGGAACATGTATAAGTCATGAAGGAAGCAATAGCAGAATACTAAACGATCAAGTGCTAAGCTAACGGGATGGGTCATGTCAATCACCTCGTTCTCCTAGTGATGTGATCCCATTAATCAAATGACAACACATGTCAATGGTTAGGAAACATAACCATCTTTGATTAATGAGCTAGTCAAGTAGAGGCATACTAGTGACTATACGTTTGTCTATGTATTCACACATGTATCATGTTTCCGGTTAATACAATTCTAGCATGAATAATAAACATTTATCATGATATGAGGAAATAAATAATAACTTTATTATTGCCTCTAGGGCATATTTCCTTCAGTCTCCCACTTGCACTAGAGTCAATAATCTAGATTACATAGTAATGATTCTAACACCCATGGAGTCTTGGTGCTGATCATGTTTTGCTCGTGAGAGAGGCTTAGTCAATGGGTCTGCAACATTCAGATCCGTATGTATCTTGCAAATCTCTATGTCTCCCACTTGGACTTGGTCCCGAATGGAATTGAAGCGTCTCTTGATGTGCTTGGTCCTCTTGTGAAATCTGGATTCCTTTGCCAAGGCAATTGCACCAGTATTGTCACAGAAGATCTTCATTGGTCCCGATGCACTAGGTATGACACCTAGATCGGAAATGAACTCCTTCATCCAGACTCCTTCATTTGCTGCTTCAAAAGCAGCTACGTACTCCGCTTCACATGTAGATCCCGCCACGACGCTTTGTTTAGAACTGCACCAACTTACAGCTCCACCGTTTAATAAAAACACGTATCTGGTCTGCGATTTAGAATTGTCCGGATCAGTGTCAAAGCTTGCATTGACGTAACCATTTACGACTAGCTCTTTGTCACCTCCATATACGAGAAACATATCCTTAGTCCTTTTCAGGTATTTCAGGATGTTCTTGACCGCTGTCCAGTGATCCACTCCTGGATTACTTTGGTACCTACCTGCCAAGCTTATTGCTAAGCATACGTCAGGTCTGGTACACATCATTGCATACATGATAGAGCCTATGGCTGAAGCATAGGGAACATCTTTCATTTTCTCTCTATCTTCTGCTGTGGTCGGGCATTGAGTTTGACTCAACTTTACACCTTGTAGCACAGGCAAGAATCCTTTCTTTGCCTGATCCATTTTGAAATTTTTCAAAATTTTGTCAAGGTATGTACTTTGTGAAAGTCCTATTAAGCGTCTTGATCTATCTCTATAGATCTTGATACCCAATATGTAAGCAGCTTCACCGAGGTCTTTCATAGAAAAACTTTTATTCAAGTATCCCTTTATGCTATCCAGAAATTCTATATCATTTCCAATTAATAATATGTCATCAACATATAAAACTAGAAATGCTACAGAGCTCCCACTCACTTTCTTGTAAATACAGGCTTCTCCAAAAGTCTGTATAAAACCATATGCTTTGATCACACTATCAAAACGTTTATTCCAACTCCGAGATGCTTGCACCAGTCCATAAATGGAACGTTGGAGCTTGCACACTTTGTCAGCACTTTTTGGATCAACAAAACCTTCAGGTTGCATCATATACAACTCTTCTTCTAGAAATCCATTCAAGAATGCAGTCTTGACATCCATTTGCCAAATTTCATAATCATGAAATGCAGCAATAGCCAACATGATTCGGACAGACTTAAGCATCGCTACGGGTGAGAAAGTCTCATCGTAGTCAACCCCTTGAACTTGTCGAAAACCTTTTGCAACAAGTCGAGCTTTGTAGACAGTAACATTACCATCAGCATCAGTATTCTTCTTAAAGATCCATTTATTCTCAATGGCTTGCCGATCATCGGGCAAGTCAACCAAAGTCCATACTTTGTTTTCATACATGGATCCTATCTCAGATTTCATGGCCTCTAGCCATTTTGCGGAATCTGGGCTCATCATCGCTTCCTCATAGTTCGTAGGTTCATCATGGTCTAGTAACATGACTTCCAGAATAGGATTTCCGTACCACTCTGGTGCGGATCTTACTCTGGTAGACCTACGAGGTTCAGTAGAAACTTGATCTGAAGTTTCATGATCAATATCATTAGCTTCCTCACTAATTGGTGTAGTTGTCACAGGAACCGGTTCTTGTGATGAACTACTTTCCAATAAGGGAGTAGATACAGTTATCTCATCAAGTTCTACTTTCCTCCCACTCACTTCTTTCGAGAGAAACTCCTTCTCTAGAAAGGATCCAATTTTAGCAATGAAAATCTTGCCTTCAGATCTGTGATAGAAGGTGTACCCAATTGTCTCCTTTGGGTATCCTATGAAGATACATTTCTCCGATTTGGGTTCGAGCTTATCTGGTTGAAGTTTCTTCACATAAGCATCGCAGCCCCAAACTTTGAGAAACGACAACTTTGGTTTCTTGCCAAACCACAGTTCATAAGGCGTCGTCTCAACGGATTTTGATGGTGCCCTATTTAACGTGAATGCGGCCGTCTCTAAAGCATAACCCCAAAACGATAGCGGTAAATCGGTAAGAGACATCATAGATCGCACCATATCAAGTAAAGTACGATTACGACGTTCGGACACACCATTTCGCTGTGGTGTTCCAGGTGGCGTGAGTTGCGAAACTATTCCACATTGTTTCAAATGGAAACCAAACTCGTAACTCAAATATTCTCCTCCACGATCAGATCGTAGAAACTTTATTTTCTTGTTACGATGATTTTCTACTTCACTCTGAAATTCTTTGAACTTTTCAAATGTTTCAGACTTGTGCTTCATCAAGTAGATATACCCATATCTTCTCAAATCATCTGTGAAGGTGAGGAAATAACGATATCCGCCACGAGCCTCAACATCCATCGGACCACATACATCTGTATGTATGATTTCCAACAAATCTGTTGCTCTCTCCATAGATCCGAAGAACGGTGTTTTGGTCATCTTGCCCATGAGGCACGGTTCGCAAGTACCAAGTGATTCATAATCAAGTGATTCCAGAAGTCCATCAGTATGGAGTTTCTTCATGCGTTTTACACCGATATGACCTAAACGGCAGTGCCACAAATATGTTGCACTATCATTATCAACTCTGCATCTTTTGGCTTCAACATTATGAATATGTGTATCACTACTATCGAGATTTAATAAAAAATAGACCACTCTTCAAGGGTGCATGACCATAAAAGATATTACTCATATAAATAGAACAACCATTATTCTCTGGTTTAAATGAATAACCGTCTCGCATCAAACAAGATCCAGATATAATGTTCATGCTCAACGCAGGCACCAAATAACAATTATTTAGGTCTAAAACTAATCCCGATGGTAGATGTAGAGGTAGCGTGCCGACCGCGATCACATCGACTTTGGAACCATTTCCCACGCGCATCGTCACCTCGTCCTTAGCTAATCTTCGCTTAATCCGTAGTCCCTGTTTCGAGTTGCAAATGTTAGCAACAGAACCAGTATCAAATACCCAGGTGCTACTGCGAGCATTAGTAAGGTACACATCAATAACATGTATATCACATATACCTTTGTTCACTTTGCCATCCTTCTTATCCGCCAAATACTTGGGGCAGTTCCGCTTCCAGTGTCCAGTCTGCTTGCAGTAGAAGCACTCAGTTTCAGGCTTAGGTCCAGACTTGGGTTTCTTCACTTGAGCAGCAACTTGCTTGCCATTCCTTTTGAAGTTCCCCTTCTTCTTCCCTTTGCCCCTTTTCTTGAAACCAGTGGTCTTGTTGACCATCAACACTTGATGCTCCTTTTTGATTTCTACCTCCGCGGCTTTCAGCATCGCGAAGAGCTCGGGAATAGTCTTGTTCATCCCTTGCATATTATAGTTCATCACAAAGCTCTTGTAGCTTGGTGGCAGTGATTGGAGAATTCTGTCAATGACGCTATCATCCGGAAGATTAACTCCCAGTTGAATCAAGTGATTATTATACCCAGACATTTTGAGTATATGCTCACTGACAGAACTGTTCTCCTCCATCTTGCAGCTGTAGAACTTATTGGAGACTTCATATCTCTCAATCCGGGCATTTGCTTGAAATATTAACTTCAACTCCTGGAACATCTCATATGCCCCATGACGTTCAAAACGTCGTTGAAGACCCGGTTCTAAGCCGTAAAGCATGGCACACTGAACTATAGAGTAGTCATCAGCTTTGCTCTGCCAGACGTTCTTAACGTCGTTAGTTGCATCAGCAGCAGGCCTGGCACCCAGCGGTGCTTCCAGGACGTAACTTTTCTGTGCAGCAATGAGGATAATCCTCAGGTTACGGACCCAGTCCGTGTAATTGCTACCATCATCTTTCAACTTTGCTTTCTCAAGGAACGCATTAAAATTCAACGGAACAATAGCACGAGCCATCTATCTACATACAAACATAGACAAGCAAAATACTATCAGGTACTAAGTTCATGATAAATTTAATTTCAATTAATCATATTACTAAAGAACTCCCACTTAGACAGACATCTCTCTAGTCATCTAAGTGATTACGTGATCCAAATCAACTAAACCATGTCCGATCATCACCTGAGATGGAGTAGTTTCAATGGTGAACATCTCTATGTTGATTATATCTACTATATGATTCATGCTCGACCTTTCGGTCCCCGTGTTCCGAGGCCATATCTGTATATGCTAGGCTCGTCAAGTATAACCTGAGTATTCCGCGTGTGCAACTGTTTTGCACCCGTTGTATTTGAACGTAGAGCCTATCACACCCGATCATCACGTGGTGTCTCAGCATGAAGAACTTTTGCAACGGTGCATACTCAGGGAGAACACTTCTTGATAGTTAGTGAGAGATCATCTTAAAATGCTACCGTCAAACAAAGCAAGATAAGATGCATAAAGGATAAACATCACATGCAATCAATATAAGTGATATGATATGGCCATCATCATCTTGTGCTTGTGATCTCCATCTTCGAAGCACCGTCGTGATCACCATCGTCACCGGCGCGACACCTTGATCTCCATCGTAGCATCGTTGTCGTTACGCCATCTATTGCTTCTACGACTATCGCTACCGCTTAGTGATAAAGTAAAGCAATTACATGGCGTTTGCATTTCATACAATAAAGCGACAACCATATGGCTCCTGCCAGTTGCCGATAACTTCGGTTACAAAACATGATCATCTCATACAATAAAATATAGCATCATGTCTTGGCCATATCACATCACAACATGCCCTGCAAAAATAAGTTAGACGTCCTCTACTTTGTTGTTGCAAATTTTACGTGGCTGCTACGGGCTTAAGCAAGAACCAATCTCACCTACGCATCAAAACCACAACGATAGTTTGTCAAATAGACTCCGTTTTAACCTTCACAAGGACCGGGCGTAGCCACACTCGGTTCAACTAAAGTGAGAGAGACAGACACCCGCCAGCCACCTTTAAGCACGAGTGCTCGTAACGGTGAAACCAGTCTCGCATAAGCGTACGCGTAATGTCGGTCCAGGCCGCTTCATCTCACAATACCGCTGAACGAAAGTATGACATGCTGGTAGGCAGTATGACTTATATCGTCCACAACTCACTTGTGTTCTACTCGTGCATATAACATCAACTCATAAAACCTAGGCTCGGATGCCACTGTTGGGGAACGTAGTAATTTCAAAAAATTTCCTACGCACACGCAAGATCATGGTGATGATATAGCAACGAGGGGAGAGTGTTGTCTATGTACCCTCGTAGACCGAAGCGGAAGCGTTGACGCAACGTAGAGGAAGTAGTCGTACATCCTCCGGTTTAACCGATCCAAGTACCGTTACTCCGGCACCTCCGAGTTCTTAACACGCGTACAGCTCGATGACGCACCCTCGATCTCCGATCCAGCAGAGGCGCCGAGGGGGAGTTCCGTCAGCACGACGGCGTGGTGACGATCTTGATGTTCTCCTGTTGCAGGGCTTCGCCTAAGCACCGCTACAATATGACCGAGGTGTAATATCGTGGAGGGGGGCACCGCACACGGCTAAGGAACGATCAATGATCAACTTGTGTGTCCTAGGGTGCCCCCCTACCCCCGTATATAAAGGAGGGAGGGAGGAGGTGGCCGGCCCTAGGGGGGCGCGCCATGAGGAGGGGGAAACCTACTCCAAGTAGGTTTCCCTCTCTTTTCCTTATCTTATTTGGAGGGGGAAGGAAAGAGTACTAGTAGTAGGAAGTAGTACTAGTAGTAGTAATAGGAAGAGGGGGAAGGAGAAAGGAAAGGGGGGGCCGGCCCCCCTCCCCAATTCGGATTGGGCTTGGGGGGGCGCGCCCGCCTCCCTTGCTCCTTCTCTCTTCCTCCTACATGGGCCCAATAAGGCCCATATACCTCCCGGGGGGTTCCGGTAACCTCCTGGGGCTCCAAACTTCTCCGGAACCTTTCCGGTGTCCAAATATATCCGTCCAATATATCAATCTTTATGTCTCGACCATTTCGAGACTCCTCGTCATGTCCATAATCATATCCAGGACTCCGAACAACCTTCGGTACATCAAAATACATAAACTCATAATATAACTGTCATCGAAACCTTAAGCGTGCGGACCCTACGGTTCGAGAACGATGTAGACATGACTGAGACACATCTCTGGTCAATAACCAATAGCGGGACCTGGATGCTCATATTGGTTCCTACATATTCTACGAAGATCTTTATCGGTCAAACCGCATAACAACATAGGTTGTTCCCTTTGTCATCGGTATGTTACTTGTCCGAGATTCGATCGTTGGTATCCAATACCTAGTTCAATCTCGTTATCGACAAGTCTCTTTACTCGTTCTGCAATACTTCATCTTATAACTAACTCATTAGTTACATGCTTGCAAGGCTTAGGCGATGAGCATTGCCGAGAGGGCCCAGAGATACCTCTCCGACAATCGGAGTGACAAAACCTAATCTCGAATTATGCTAACTCAACATGTACCTTTGGAGACACCTGTAGTACTCCTTTATAATCACCCAGTTACGTTGTGACGTTTGGTAGTACCCAAAGTGTTCCTCCGGTAAACGGGAGTTACACAATTCTCATAGTTACAGGAACATGTATAAGTCATGAAGGAAGCAATAGCAGAATACTAAACGATCAAGTGCTAAGCTAACGGGATGGGTCATGTCAATCACCTCATTCTCCTAGTGATGTGATCCCATTAATCAAATGACAACACATGTCAATGGTTAGGAAACATAACCATCTTTGATTAATGAGCTAGTCAAGTAGAGGCATACTAGTGACTATATGTTTGTCTATGTATTCACACATGTATCATGTTTCCGGTTAATACAATTCTAGCATGAATAATAAACATTTATCATGATATGAGGAAATAAATAATAACTTTATTATTGCCTCTAGGGCATATTTCCTTCACATATAGCTCATTGAACTAATGCTATTTCAAGATAAATATTTCAAGAAAGTTCAATGATTGGCATGGCATGGATTAGGAATGTGGACCCCTCAAAATGCTAAGGACAAAGGAATGGCTCAAGCTCTAAAGTTCAAGACTCTACATTTTCTATTTCAGTGATCCAAGATCACATTGAGTCCATAGGAAAGCCAATACTGTTAAAAGGGGATGAGGTGTTGCTTAATGGCTTGCTTGCTCAAAATGCTTAGTGATATGCTCCAAAAGCCGTGAACCAGTTTCTCATATCCATATGTCCCAAACCAAAAGTCAAACTCGGCCCCTGCCAGAAACCCTAGTCACTGCCACCGAGTTCTTTTGACATAGCCACTGCCAGAAACCCTAGTCACTTCGGTCTAACAGATAGGGATCTCGGTCTCACTGAGATGGGATTGCAAACTCCCTGTTTTCCTTCGTAACGTTTTGGTCTAACCGAGATGAGCGATCGGTCCCATCGAGTTTGCAATGCAAACTCCCTATTTCCATTTCATAACGTTTCGGTCCCACCGAGACGAGCGAATCTGTCCCACTGAGTTTGCGTGACCAACTCCCTAGTTTGCTTATTACCAAAGTCAGTCCAACCAAGTTTGTGTAATCGGTCAAACCGAGATTACGTTATGCCCTAATCCTAATGATATCGGTCCCAGCGGGTTGACCTGTCGGTCCCACTGAAATGACTAACGGTCACATTATGAACTAAATCGGTCCGACCGAGTTTTCTGATTTGGTCCCACCGAGTTTGGTAAATTGTGTGTAACAGTTAGATTTTGTGTGGAGGCTATATATACCCCTCCACCCTCTCCTCATTCGTGAGGGAATCCATCAGAACGTGCCTACACTTCCAGCATTCATTTTTTGAGAGAGAACCACCTACTCATGTGTTGAGGCCAAGATATTCCAATCCAACCATATGAATCTTGATCTCTAGCCTTCCCCAAGTTGCTTTCCACTCAAGTCTTTCCACCAAATCAAATCCTATGAGAGAGAGTTGAGTGTTGGGGAGACTATCATTTGAAGCACAAGAGCAAGGAGTTCATCAACAACACCATATATTACCTTTTGGAGAGTGGTGTCTCCCAGATTGGTTAGGTGTCACTTGGGAGCCTCCGACAAGATTGTGAAGTTGAACCAAGGAGTTTGTAAGGGCAAGGAGATCGCCTACTTCATGAAGATCTACCCTAGTGAGGCAAGTCCTTCATGGGCGATGGCCATGGTGGGATAGACAAGGTTGCTTCTTCGTGGAGCCTTCGTAGGTGGAGCGCTCCGTGGACTCGCACAGCCATTACCCTTTGTGGGTTGAAGTCTCCATCAACGTGGATGTACAATAGCACCATCTATCGGAACCATGCCAAAAACATCCGTGTATCGAATTGCGTTTGCACACTCCAATCCCATCCCTTTACTTTCTTTCAACTTGTATGCTTTACTTTCCGCTGCTCATATACTTTTTTCTTACTTGCTTGAACCGTATCTTGATTGCTTGACTTGTGCTAAATTGCTAACATCTACCAAGAACTAAAATTGGGAAAAGGTTAAGTTTTTATTTGGTCAAGTAGTCTAATCACCCCCCCCCCCCGTCTAGACATACTCTTTGGCATATTGTATTCTCGCGACCCTCCCACGCAAAGGCTGGCAAGGAAAGGTATGAGGATCCCGGATTAACCCGGACGCTGCTTACATTTCCTTTATGGGGCCGTTCGTATGTCAAGGAGGGCCCCTGAGCATCGCGACTCAGGGGGCTCACTAGTCACGTAGCCCCTCACCCCTTGGTCTCGTCCTGGCGATCCGGACGCCCCAATGCCGGTTGAGGTATGCGCGGGGCCAGGCCCTACCGATGCAGAACACTAAAAGCAAACAGAAGGAAATCGAGCACGAAAAGGAAATCGTGGGATCCTAGCAAATTATTACAAAACATAATGTCTCACGAATTCAAAGCAAAAGTTCTTATGCCTCCATGAGGTATGGTATATGTTGCAGGATAAAGCTAGGAAGCACTGCTTTCAGCCTTGCTTGCTGCCACCAGTCGCCTTTGGCAGTGCTTCCTCGACGGTGCCACTGTCGCCTTCGCGTGAGGCCGCGATCACCGCAGCCTCAGGGTCGATGCAACGGAACTTCACCACCAGGGTCTCCACCTGCTCCTTCACGACTTTGGCGGCAGCAACAAGAGACTCAAGCACCACCATCTCTAGCAGCATACGTACCAAGGTACAGGCTGGGGGACCGGAGATGGAGGTGGCTGAAGATACGCGTCACGGGCACAGTAAACAGCGCGCGAAACTCCCCTTCCACCATGGAGCCCACTGCGGAAGCGATGTTCTCGAGATCCTTGAGAAGCTTGGTGAGAAGACTAGGAAGGCCGCCGTCCGGTGTCACAAGTGGCTCATCGTACCCCTCCTCGCAAAGGGAGCATGCGTGACTTCATCTCGAAGGAAGCGAAGGCGTCGCGCCCGGCCTTCTCAGCTGCGGCAAGTGTTTTCTCCCTGGCCTCCAGCTAGGCCGTCTCCTTGGAGACATGCTTGGTGTGCGACGCCCGGACCGCTTCCACTTCCTCCTTCTATTTCTCTAGGCGGCTTCTCTCCGTGGCCTGCTCTTGGGCCGCTTGCTCCAGCTCAGCGTTGTGATCGGCTAGTGTGGCCTCTCGGACCTTGAGCTCCTCCTCCCGTGCCTGAAGCCCACACGCATGAGATGTCTGCTCCTTGCGAAGCGTCTTCAGCTCGGCCTTCACCACACTGTAGCGACCTCTGGCGGACGCGGCGTCGGCCAACGCAGCATCACGAGTTGTTGTGGCTTCCGTGGCCTGCTTCTTGCCATCTGCGATGGTAGCCTCGGCCTCGCCCCAGGCTATCGTGATGGACGAGTCAGCCTGGAGCCACCCCAAGATCAGCTCCAGGCGCCCCGTCGCCGTGCACCCATCAGCACCTTGAAGATCAGCTCGGAGTTGGTCCAGCGTGGCGTAGGCCTCCTCCAAAGCGCCAGGCCTGGCAGTGGAGCCCAGGTCCACCGGCGTGAGAACTCGAGCAGGAGGTGGCACTGGCGCCTGGACTGGCTCTATCGCGATGACAACGGAGGCACAGGGATCCGGGGCCCTCACGCCCTCCATGGGCGCATCAGGAACTGGCGCCCCCGAAGTCTGCTGCGCTGTGGGAGAAACTTCCTCCTTCTTCTTATTCACCTCGGGGGCCAGCCTGGCCATCAAGAGCTGGACATCGTGAGCAAGATGTCGCGATGGAAAAGCAAGGACGAGGTAAGGTACTTACTCGTCGTCGGTGATGTATGCCCTATTTTCTAGCCAGGACTACGGTGCCCCCAGACTTCTTCAGCAAGGGCCTCAACGCAGCCAGAGGCGCAGCCGGGCGCACGGCAGATGCCTCCGAAGCAGCGGTGACATGCGATGAGGTGAGGGCGCCGCCCTGAGGCTATATCGTCGTCCTTCCCCCTGCGGGGTCCCGCTGATCAGCCTCCATAGCGGGGTCCCCCCAGACCTCGTGACGACCCCAGTGGGGCGCGGGGATCCCCCGACCAAGTCTTCCACAGTGTCGTCGTCATCAGGAAGATCTTGGAGGAGCTCGCTCTGCCGCGGAGGAGAAGTCTCCCCCATCCCTTCTAGGGTCACCTCCGAGTCCTCCTCCTCTTTGCCCTCTACGGATTCCTTGCTAGAGGACACCGGCACCAGGGAGTTGGGAGGTCCGGACGGCACGAGCCCCCGCCGTTGAAGACCGGCATGCCGGCGGCCAGCTGCGACCCGTCATCGCGGCGATACAGCGGATGGTAGAACGCCTAGGCCCTTCCAAAGCAATATCCGCATGACCTTGCCCAACTCCTCGCTCGTCAGGTCCCCTCAGCACAGCCGAAGGTCGTCTTCTGCGCCCTTGAGATCCCACATGGGGCATGAATGAGTTAAAGAGGGGCCAGGTGATACGTCTCCAACGTATCAATAATTTTTGATTGCTCCATGCTATATTATCTACTGTTTTAGGCAATATTGGGCTTTATTATCCACTTTTATATTATTTTTGGGACTAACCTATTAATCGGAGGCCCAACCCAGATTTGTTGTTTTATGCCTATTTCAGTGTTTCGAGGAAAAGGAATATCAGACGGAGTCAAAATGGAACGAAATCAACTGGAGAAGTTATTTTTGAAAGGAAACCCACCTGATGGACTTGGATCCACGTCAGAAGATACGGGAGGTGCTCACTAGGGTGGGGGGCGCGCCCCCTGCCTCGTGGGGCCCCCGAAGCTCCACCGACGTACCCCTTGCACCCATATATACCTATGTACCCTAAAACTTCCAGAACAGAAGATAGATCGGGAGTTCCGCCACCGCACGCCTCTGTAGCCACCAAAAACCTCTGGGAGCCCGTTCCGGCACCCTGCCGGAGGTGGATCCCATCACCGGTGGCCATTTTCATCACCCCGGCGCTATCCATGACGAGGAGGGAGTAGTTCACCCTTGGGGCTGAGGGTATGTACCAGTAGCTATGTGTTTGATCTCTCTCTCTCTCTCTCGTGTTCTCTCTCGTGTTCCTCTATGGCACGATCTTGATGTATCCCGAGCTTTGCTATTGTAGTTGGATCTTATGATGTTTCTCCCCCTCTACTCTCTTGTGATGAATTGAGTTTCCCCTTTGAAGTTATCTTATCGAATTGAGTCTTTTATAAGAACACTTGATGTATGTCTTGCCGTGATTATCTGTGGTGACAATGGGATATCATGTGCCACTTGATGTATGTTTTGGTGATCAACTTGCGGGTTTCGTGACATTGGGAACCTATGCATAGGGGTTGGCACACGTTCTTGACTCTCCGGTAGAAACTTTGGGGCACTCTTTGAAGTACTTTGTGTTGGTTGGATGAATCTGAGATTGTGTGATGCATATCGCATAATAATGCCCACGGATACTTGAGGTGACAATGGAGTATCTAGGTGACATTTGGGTTTTGGTTGATTTGTATCTTAAGATGTTATTCTAGTACGAACTCTTTTATAGATTGATCCGAAAGAATAACTTTGAGGTGGTTTCGTACCCTACCATAATCTCTAAGTTTGTTCTCCGCTATTAGTGGCTTCGGAGTGACTCTTTGTTGCATGTTGAGGGCTTGTTATAAGATCTATCTATGTTATTATTGTTGAGAGAACTTGCACTAGTGAAAGTATGAACCCTAGGCCTTGTTTGCTATCATTGCAATACCGTTTACGCTCACTCTTACCACTTGTTACCTTGCTGTTTTTATATTTTCAGTTTACAAAAACATATATCTACTATCTATGTCGGTGTACTAGAATAGGGGTACCCTAGTACCCCGAACTTGTGCACAGGCAGTCGCAGCACCCCGCGGCAAGGCTTGCCGGGCGAACGCCAAGATCCTCCAAGGTTCCCTTGGAGCCATTCGAGAACAAAGTATTTAAGCTCAGGAGACAAGGCCCCGGCAAGAGGAGCTTGCCAGGAAGGCCAACCGAGGCACTCCAAAGAACTTGCCGCGAAGCGCCACGTGCTCCGGCAAGGCAACAAGGCCCCGGCAAGTGGAGCTTGCCGGGAAGACCAAACAAGGTACCTCGAGGCCCGGTGGGCGACAAGCTTCCGGACCCGACAAGATAACAACAGCGGCAAGGTGCTTGCCGCGGCAGGCGGCCACTCTGTGCCCACGCTCCAGCGCATCCACCAACGTGTCACTCTGGGGGCCTCTCCAGGCGCGCGTGGCGGGAGGCTGTGCAGCCAGCGGTGCGCAGTGGCATGCGAAGCTGACAAGATCGCCGTCGTGGCGAACGGTGGCGCCCCTAACGGTCCTTTTCTGCACTGTTTGGGCGACTCAGACGGGCCTTTAATGCCCTTGTCCCCTGCCGTCAGGGTTAGGTAGGGTGCACTGTACATGTAACTGTACCAACCACCTCACTTTTTACATTTGTACCCTTCTCTGCGTTGCCACCTGTCGGTGACCCCTTTAGCGTATAAAAGGAGGCCCATGCGCAACGTAGGGGGGGTTCGGTTCAGTTCGACTCATTCGTAACCCAAAAAGACACTACGCTCTCTCTCTAGAGCAAGAACAGAATAGAACCAGACAAGCAGCAGTAGGAGTGTTATCTCTCCGGAGAGCTCCGAAGCTGGGTAAACTGCTCATGTGCTTCACCTCGATCTGCTCTTCGTGCGATCTCCGCCCCCCGCCGAACCGAAAGGGGCCCGGTCCGCCGGCCCCATAGGTGTTCGAGGATCAGTTTCCCTGACATCTTTGGCCCATGGTGAGATTCTGTGAACCTGATCCGGCGTTCACACGAGCTAGATCTTCATTCCCTTCATCAACATGCCACCGAAGAAGAAGACTTCGGCGGCAGCCGCTCCGTCCACGTCACTTCCGCCACCGTTGGAGCAAACGGGTGGTGGAATGGACGCCGGCGGAAGAATGGACGTCGACGAGGAAGCTCATGATGCCGCCAGGTCCAAAGACAAGGCTGCACAAACCTCGGCGACTGTACATGTTCCGCGCCACTCTCAGGAGGCTCAAGATCAACAGCGTCATAGCACTCGCAGTGCCATACGCGTGATAGGCCAAGACCAAGCTGGTGGATCTCGGGGCGCTCATGACCAGCATGCACGCCAGCATGTTGGCACGAGCGGGGCACGGTCGCCTGGACGGGATACTGGTCCTTCTAACATAGTTAGAAGTTCGAGCACGTCCCGCTCCTCGCGCCGTCCGCCCCTACCACCCACCACTCCAGCAGAAGCTTTGGCGCGAGCTCAACTTCTCCTAGATTACCTTCCGACGTCTGACAAGATCGACGAATGGAGGGCCACGATTCAGAGTCTCATCGGCTACGCCAACGGCGACACTCCACAGCGGCCGAGCGCGTCACCGCCGCGGCAGGGCCGCCAAGCGCGAGCCGGTGGCGACGAAACGGGCGGAGGTGCAACTACCATGCGATCACCGCCCCGAAGGCCAAGATCGCCGACTCGCCGGATCCACCTCGACAACAACTCCACTGCATCGTTGGATCCACGAGCTCGTCGCGATCAGCGCCAAGTCCTTCATGATCGGCAACAAGAAGACGCTCGAACTCGCATCGAGCGCCGAGAGAAGCGCGACGTCAATCCAACAAGCGCGCTGGGCCCTCTGATGACATGCATGCGCCAGGGGAACCATGCGATTTGCTATATGCGGTAGGTTGCCCTGCGTTCACTCATGAGCTGCGGCAAGTCCAGTGGCCCGGCACAAAAAACTTCAAGCCAGATGTGCCAGAGAAGTACGACGGCAAGACGCATCCGTCGGAGTTCCTCAGCATCTACACCATCGGAGCAGGCTGCCAGGGGACGGGACGACAAGATCCTTGCCAACTACTTTCCGCTGGTGCTCAAGCCCAATGTCAGATCTTGGCTCATGCACTTGCCGGACAACTCCATATCCTCTTGGGCTGATCTGTGCCATCAATTCGTTGGCGCCTTCACAGGCGGACAAAAGCCTCATGGCCAGGAGAGTGATCTTCATCTGCTCGCCTAGAAGGAAGGGGAGCCCCTGCGCAAGTACATTCAGAGATTCGGCAGTGTGCAGCACAACATCCCAGACGTCCACCCTGCCGCGGTGATCAGCGCGTTCCATCAGAACGTGCGGAACCGCAGGATGCGGGAGGAAATGGTGATGTGCAAGATCAGGGACGTCAGTGAGTTATATGCACTGATCGACAAGTGTGCACGTGCTGAGGAAGGGAGGAGACTCCCCAGAGAGAATGTACGAGCGGGAGGATCTGACAGTGAGGATGCTACCCCGCCAAGGAAAAACCGGCGGCGGAACAACAGAAGGAGGAAAGGAAAAGAGGTGCTAGTTGTTGAGCAGTCCGGCAACGGTGGTGGCGCCAAGGAAGCCAAAGCTGGTGACTCCGGCAAGGAGGTTGCCGCGGAGGTGGCGGTCGCCGACAAGCAGGACGGCGCCAACAAGCAGTATTGCAAGATCCACCGCACCAAGGGCCATGATCTCCAGAACTGTAAGAAAGTCGAGCAGCTTGTTGAGCAACAGAAAGCTGAATACGAGCGGCGCGACAAGGAGAAGGCCCAGGAAGGTGCTGGGGGATCCGACAAGAAACGTCCCGGCCGAGGAGGACGCCGCGGCAAGGCCAAACAGCGGCAAGGAGACAGACCTCCCCGCGGCCGCGACAAGGATGAAGATGACAACGACGATGAGGACATGGATGACGAGGAGACTGATGAGCAGGAGTTCCAGAAAGCCACAGAGGTCCTGTGCATTGACGGTGGTGCTTCTCTGCATACCTCGCACCGTCAGCTCAAGCAGTGGGTGCGGGAAGTTAATGCAGCAGAACCACCCATCGAGTCACGCAAGCCTCTGAAATGGTCCGACACGCCTATCATCTTTGATATTGAGGACCACCTGGATCGCATAACTGCGGTCGGGTGCTTGCCGATGTTGGTTTCACCAACAATCCGCAACCTCAAGGTCACTAAGATGCTAGTTGACGGCGGGGCCGGCTTGAACCTGATCTCCTCCGCGGTGCTCCAGAAACTCTAGATCCCCGACAGCGAGCTCGAAGAGACCGGTACATTTCAAGGAATCAACCCGGGAAGGAGCAAGCCGAAGGGAAAGATCACGTTGCCGGTAACATTTGGCAGTGAACTGAACTTCCGAACTAAGAGGGTCACATTTGATGTTGCTGACTTTCCATTACCTTACAATGGAAACCTTGGCCGTCCGGCACTCGCCAAGTTCATGGCAGCCTCTCACTATGCGTACAACGTACTGAAAATGCCAGGCCCGATAAGTGTCATCTCTGTCCCTGGCGACAAGAAGGATGCTCTTATCTGTGCCGACAAGATCTACCGAGAAGCAGCAGCCATAGCAGAACGCAAGACACTTGCCGCCGAAGCTCCCGAGGGGAAGAAGAAGACCAAGTCCGGCAAGAGCTCTGATGCCCACTCCGGCAAGCGCACCTCTTCGGAGTGCTGCGCTACCGTCGAGGACGCACCATCGAGCTCCACCGGCAAGTGTAAGAAGGCAATGGCAGCTCCACCTGAGACCAAGAAGGTATCCACCAAGGAGGATGGCGCTGGTGGTACCTTCACCATCAGCGCCACTCTTGACCCCAAATAGGAAAGCGCGCTCGTTGCTTTCCTGTGGGCAAATGTCGACGTGTTTGTATGGCAACCGTCTGATATCCCCGGTGTTCCCAGGAAAGTAATTGACCACCACCTTGCCGTCTGTCCTCATGCACGGCCCGTCAAGCAGAGAGTCAGGAAGCAGGCAGTGGAGCGCCAAGAATTCATCGCAGAAGAAATCAAGAAGTTGGAAGCAGCAGGCTTTGTCAGAGGAGTGCTCCATCCCACGTGGTTGGCCAATCCTGTTGTTTTGCGCAAGGCTAACGGGAAATGGAGACTTTGTATTGACTTCACTGATGTTAATAAAGCTTGTCCCAAAGACCCATTTCCCTTTCCGCGCATTGACCAGATTTTTGACTCCACAGCCGGATGTGATTTGCTTTCATTTCTTGATGCATACTCAGGATACCATAAGATCTTCATGGCAGAAGAGGATGAAGAGAAAACCGCATTTATCACCCCGTGTGGCACGTACTGCTTCGTACGGATGCCTTTCGGTTTGAAGAATGGTGGTTCAACATTCGCAAGGGTAGTCCACCATGCTTTTGAGCCGCAAATGCACAGAAATGTGGAAGCTTACATGGATGACATAGTGGTCAAGAGCAAGAACAGGGCGACCCTGATTCAAGATTTAGACGAGACATTTGCAAATCTGCGCAAGATCAACCTCAAGCTTAACCCCAAGAAATGCGTGTTTGGAGTCCCTTCCGGCAAGCTTCTCGGGTTCTTCGTGTCTCAGCGGGGAATTGAAGCCAATCCCGACAAGATCAAGGCCATTGAGCAGATCGCAGCACCAAAGCGCGTCAAGGATGTATGAAGGCTTGCCGGTTGCATGGCTGCTCTCAGCAGGTTTATCTCTAGATCTGCTGAGCGCGCCCTGCCATTTTTCAAAATTTTGAAAAAGGCAGGTCCAATGAAATGGACTCCGGAGGTGGAGGCTGCGCTGCAGGACTTGAAGAGATACCTGTCCTCCACTCCAACACTTGTCGCACCTAAGCCGCAAGAGAAGTTGCTGCTGTATATAGCGGCAACCAATCAAGTGGTTAGTGCTGCGTTAGTGGCGGAGAGAGAGGCAGATGATGAGCCAGCAACCACGGCAGATGCATCCAGCGACAAGCACGGGGCTTCGCTGACAAGCTCTGGTCCCGACAAAGATGGATCTGGGCAGGAGCATGATAAGATGCAGAAGAGAATGGTGCAGCGTCCAGTTTACTTTGTCAGTTCCCTTCTGCAGGGGGCTAGATCAAGGTACTCTGGTGTGCAGAAGTTGCTTTTCGGCCTCCTCATGGCCTCGAGAAAGCTGCGCCATTACTTCCAAGCACATGAAATCACAGTCGTCACTCGCTTTCCGCTGAAGAGGATACTGCAAAATCCAGAAGCAACATGCAGGATTGTCGAGTGGGCGCTGGAACTGTCAACCTTTGGCCTCAAGTTTGAGAGCACTTCAACTATCCAAAGCAGAGCATTGGCAGAGTTCATAGCAGAGTGGACGCCAACCCCAGATGAAGAAATTCCAGAGATGAGCATCCCCGTCAAAGAGGCAAGCAGAGAGTGGCTGATGTACTTTGATGGTGCCTTCTCGCTGCAAGGCGCTGGAGCGGGCGTGCTGCTTGTCGCACCCACTGGAGAGCACCTCAAGTACGTAGTCCACATGCACTTCCCCAAGGAGCAAGCAACCAACAATACTGCAGAGTATGAAGGATTGCTTGCCGGTCTCAGAATCGCAGCAGACCTTGGGATCAAGAAGCTCATTGTCAGGGGTGACTCACAGCTTGTCGTCCGCCAAGTGAACAAGAACTACCAGAGTCCATTGATGGAAGCATATGTTGATGAAGTGAGGAAGCTAGAAGAGCACTTTGACGGCCTACAGATGGAACATATCCCGAGAGCTCAGAATGACATTGTTGATGGCCTGTCAAAGTGCGCCGCACTAAAGTTACCTGTGGAACCAGGGATCTTTGTGCTCAAGTTGACTCAACCATCCGTAACACCCTCAACTGGACAAAGCAAGAAGATGAAGTTGGTTTCTGGCGACTACTTTCCGGCAGAGCTCCCCGAAGCCACCGCCAATAAAGTCCCCAAGATCAACACCAAGAATGCTGAGGGGCAGTCTGCTCTGGCAAACCTTATGGTTTGTTCCGTTGAAGCAGATGCTCCCGGCAAGTTTTGCTCCGGCAAGCTTGCCGGGGAACATCAAGCTCCGGCAGGGCCGCAAGTCCTTGCCGTAGAAGCGGATGTTCCCGCAGCAGCAGATGTGCCTTTAGTCCTTGTTGTCGAGCCACAAGCTCCAGCATGGGCACAGCAGATTTTTCATTTCCTTCAGACAGGAGAACTTCCCGAAGAGCAAGAAGAAGCGGAAAGAGTAGCCCGGCAGTCAAGTATGTACCAGTCGTCGATAGCATACTGTACAGAAGAAGACTCAACGGTGTGAAATTGAAGTGTATTTGCCGGGAAGATGGACAAAAGCTGTTGGCAGAGATACATGGAGGCATATGTGGCCACCACATAGGCGCAAGGGCACTTGCCGGCAAAGCTTTTCGGCAAGGCTTCTTTTGGCCGACAGCCCTCTAGGATGCAACTGCACAAGTAACCAAGTGTGAAGCGTGCCAGTTCCACTCCAAACAGATACACCAGCCAGCTCAAACTCTCCAGACGATCCCTTTATCCTGGCCATTTTTGGTCTGGGGGCTCGATATCCTCGGCCCTTTCCCCCAAGCTGTCGGGGGCTTTGAGTACTTGTACGTCGCAATCGACAAGTTCACAAAGTGGCCGGAAGTGCAGCCAGTGAGAAAGGTGACAGCACAGTCAGCAGTCAAGTTCTTCAGGTCAATTGTTTGCCGTTTCGGGATCCCTAACAGGATCATCGCCGACAACGGCACGCAATTCACGAGCCGCACCTTCATGCAGTACGTCCAAGACCTTGGCGCCAAGGTCTGCTTCGCTTCTGTTGCTCATCCGAGAAGCAACGGTCAAGCAGAGAGGGCAAATGCTGAAGTGTTGCGCGGGCTCAAGACCAGAACTTTCGACAGGCTGCGCAAGTGCGGAAGAAACTGGATCGAGGAGCTGCCGGTGGTTCTTTGGTCGATTAGAATGACGCCAAATCGAGCCACTGGCCAGACACCTATCGCTCTAGTCTACGGAGCAGAGGCAGTTCTCCCCACGGAACTCGTATACGGGTCACCTCGAGTGCTCGCTTATGATGAGCTTGAGCAAGAGCAGCTGCGACAAGACAACGCGCTGCTCCTTGAGGAAGATCGTCTTCAGGCTACTGTACGAGCTGCTCGATACCAGCAAGCTTTGTGCTGCTACCATAGCCGCAAAGTTAAGGCCAGAAGCTTTGAGGAAGGCGACCTTGTTCTTCGGCGCGTTCAGTCCGCCAAGAATTCCAACAAGTTGACGCCGAAGTGGGAAGGCCCTTATCGGGTGAGACGAGTCACAAGGCCCGGTGCTGTCCGCTTTGAGACCGAAGATGGCATTCCGGTGAGCAACTCCTGGAACATAGAACATCTTCGTAAGTTCTTCCCGTAGGGCGCGGTTGCTGGAACCCCGTTCCGGCAACCACCTTTTGTACAAGTCTTGTCGCTGTTGCATGTAATCCTTTGTACAAAGCCGGGCGCAGATCCCATGCATAAAAAGAACCCCATGTGCTCCGCACAAATTGTCCATTTCATGCATTAGTTTCTTTCTTGCATGCGTTATCTGACACTTTGTGCAGCACCTACATCCGGTGAGCGGTAATGAGCCGAAGGGCTCCATATCATTATATTACAAGATAACTTGTCGCAGCTCAAACAGACTGTTTTCATAACATGATTAGCAGCGACAAGGGAAAAGAAGAAATGGGCGGCCTAGTCTACGCGGTCGCCCTCAACCCTCTTGATCTCGCTCACCTTGTCCACAATGGGTGCAACAAGGGCCTTGAGTGCATCCAGATCGGCGTCAGGCGGCAAGGACCTGAGGACGTTGGTGAAGCTGAGGCCTGGATTGCGGAAGGCCACCTTCATCAGCACCTTCTGGAGAACCCCGGCGCAGATTTTGCGCGACTCGTCGGCCAGCTGCTTCGGGATCCTCTCCCGGAGCCGCTGGAGTGCCGTCGCCACGCCCTTGAAGAACAAGCTGAGCTTGGCGCTGGGTTGAAGACTCTCGTCGGAAGGATACCCAAAGTCCTCCATCCCCAGCTGCGCCAGCTCCTCGTTGATGACTGCGGCAATGTTCACCAGACCCTCGGTCCAGTGCTCCACAGTGTCCCTGAACGAGTTCTGGGTAACTGCAATGCTCTCCAACAGCGCCGCGTCAGCCTTGACCTTCTCCGACGAGGTCTTCTCCCGCTCCTTGACGGCCTCCAGCGTCTGTGTCAGCGTGGCCAGCTTCAGCTCCAGGTCTGCTTTGGAATCCTTGGCGGCGCTGAGCTCCTTGCCCCTCTCAGCGAGAAGACCTTGCAGCTCACCGTGGGCGGCAGCATCCTTCTCATGCTCACGCTTGAGCGTGGCAAGCTTCTCGCCGCTCTTCCCAATGTTGGCCTCCAGCTGCGCCACCTTCTCCTCCAGTTCTTTCTTGGCGGCCTCTGCAATTGCCGCAGCGTCCTTTGCCTCCTTGAGCACCCCGCCAAGTGCTTGCTCGCGCTCGGCGAGCTCTTCCTCGTAGCTGTCGAGGTTGGCCTTCCGCTGCACTAGTTCACCTTCCCACGCGGACTGCTTCTCGGCGGCCAGCCTTTGCTCCTCCTCAGCTTCGGCCTTCTCGAGAAGGAAGGCCGTGCGCTCCTTGTCGAGTCGCTCCCGCTCCTGCGCCAGGGACCGGAGAGCTTCTTGATTGTGGCCCCGGAGCTCCTTCGCGCGCTTCTCCATGTCAACTCCCGCCTTCGCGACAAGCGCTTCTCGGGAAGCCAGCTTGGCTTGCCGGGCGCGGTAGAGTGACAGCAGCTTCCGCAGCAGCTGCTCCTCCTCAGGCTCGCCGCTGCTGCTGCTGGGCGCGTCGACCAACGACAGTCCAGCAGAGGCGAGCACCTCCCCGTCGAAAGTTTCCCCCTTGACCGGCGGCCCTGGAGCTCGACGCCCAGGGTAGCTTGATGAAGATATTGTCGCCGGCCTTCAAGTAGGCGCTGGGCTGGGGCTTCTCGGAGCCCGGCTCCGCAGAAGCGGCAGAGGGATCGGCGGTCGGCGCAGCGCCTGGCGCTCCTGCGGTCTCAGGGTCGTCAGTGCGATCGCCCGACCCCTCGCCGGCTTCTGCACTGGCAGCCCTGGCAGCCTCCTCGCCGGCGGTCTCATCAGCGCCGGCCCTTTCCTCGCCAGCGCCCTCTGTCTCCATTGGCTCAGTAGCAGAGGGGTCTGAAGAACAAAGAAGGGAGAAAAATCAATCAAAAATCCAAGAGAAGAAAATCAGAAGAAGAAGAACCCAAGGGAAAGTTTTTGGACAAGTGAATTACCTACGCCAAGATCTGCAGTTGCGGTCTCGGTCGCCGCAGGATCGACGGTGCTGTCCCTTGCCGAAGAGTTCTCCCTTGCCGGAGAGCGTTCCCTTACCGGGAACCCCTCCCTTGGCGGCGTAGTCGAAGCAGATGGCACTTCGGGACCAGCTTCCGGGCGCTCCTGATGTGGCTGCTCTGCTCCTACACAAATCAACAAGCAAGATATCAACAAAGGAAAAAGCACTCAAGCGCGCCCGGCAGCAGAAGGCTAAACTATGAACTTACGCTGGGGGCTGCTTTGAGGAGTGATTGCCGGGTCCATCAAGGTGGTCTCGGACCCACCTCCTGCTGACACGATGGGGTCATCCTCGATGACAATCACCGCGGCCTTGGCCCTCTTCGCCGCTCTCTGGGCCAGCGTCCTGAAAAGAAAGGAGTCCAGATTGGAGCAAGTCAGATACAAGATATAAACAACAAGATTGAAGAACTACAAGAGCACCAAAGAAACTTACTCTTCTTCCTCCTCGTCAGAGCTGAGCGCGGAAAGGTCGAAGTCCGGCCCTCCTCCGGTGCGGCGAGGCGGAGGAGTAAGATCCCTTGCCCACTTGGCGGGGGCGGTGGCGGTGGCCCGGGAAGATCCCGCTTGAATTGCCGCTGTTGCGTGAGGCGCTCCCGCGGCAACATTGCTTGCCGCGGTAGAGCGCGTCACACGGCTCGGCGGCTGTTGACCTGGCTGCCGCCCCGTTGCGTCCCCGGCCCTGCGAAGGCGCCTTCTTGGCGGGGCTGGGGGCTCCGCCTGCCGCAAGTTTTCTGAAGGCTCGAGTTCCTCCTCGCCGGCCTCGCTCGGCTCGGCTTCGGAACCGGCAGGATCCTCCTCGCCAATGAACTCCGCACGCTCGGCAAGGTTTGCCGCCTTTGCAGCCTCCGCCTCCTCCACAGTGAACCCAAACACGCCCGCGGCAGCTGCGGCCGCAACCTCTTCCGCCCTAGTGGCGATGCTCTGCAGCTCCTCGTCGGTGGTGTCACGGGTGAGGCTCTTCTGCTCGTCAGCGCGGACCGTCACTTCTTCCAAGTTGTCAAAGAATGCTTGCACGACGTCATCCGCAGGCTCTTGCCAAGTTGGAACGATTCCGTGTGAATCACACAACGGCATCATGGCGCGGATCCGGTCAAGCGAAGAATTGTTGCATAATGGGACAACGCCCCTCGGCAGCGTGAATGGGTGCTGGGGGTCGTGTTTGAACAACTCCAGGAGCATTGCATCCAGCTCCAAGACGGTGAAGTTGTAGTTGAGGCCCGGCCGCAGCCTCATGATGTCCGCCGAGTTCTTGAATTCCCAGGAGGGCCTCCCCCTCTCCTGCAGGGGGGCGATGCGACGGCGGAGGAAATCTGCGCCTACAGCGCCTACAGTGAGCCCGGCAAGCCTGAGGCGAAGGATCCTAGTAATGGCGATCTTCAGCCTCTCGTCTTCCGGGGCCACATTGCTCCAGTCATTGCCGCGCACTATTGGAGTTTGGCGCACGGCGGTGAAGGGCTGCAGATTCTCCTCGACAATCCAGCACCACTCCGCTCTCCACTCATCCCACTTGCTGCGGAGCTCACCCTCCAAGTATGCCTCCTTCTTGCCAACTCTCAAGATCCAGGCAATCCCATCGGCAAGCGGCTCTCCTCTCTCTACCCGAGGTATGAAGTAGTGGCGGAAAAGGGCAACACTGGGGTGGACTCTGACAAAGTTTTCGCAAAAATGTGCGAAAACTTCCATGGTCAGAACGGCGTTGGGGGTGAAGTCAAGGAGGCGGAAGCTGTATGTGTTCATGATATCACAGAACAACTCCGAGAAGGGCGGGCAGAGCCCGCAGTAGAAGAATAACGCGAAGAATGGGTACCCGGTTGGAGCCAGCTCCGAAGCAGCGGCCGGGAGTACCCTCGTGCGTGGATGCGCACGCGTCTCCTTCGCCCAAAAGAGGTAGAAGTACTCCCTCAGCTCCTGCACGCCGAGCTGAGGGGAGAAGATTGCCCGCTCCTTCCGCAGAGCCGCGAGCCGCTGCGCCTCGGCCGACTTCACGCCCTTTCCCTTGTCGGCTTTCGGGGCCATGGCGGAGGAGGTGAGGGAGGTCGACGGCGTGGTGATGCTAGTGGCAATGGGGGGCGGAGTGCTGCTCTCTCGGCTTCGAGAAGAAGGGGGAGCGGCGGAGGTTCATGAAGATGGAGTAGCAGCAACCAGCGAGGGGGAACGAACTGCCCCTGTTTCCCCTGCTTATAAAGAGGGACGGGGCGGACGTTTCGCCCTTCCGAATAAACAACCACCCACGATCTCTCCCACGATGCCGCATTCAACGCGTGCCGTTATGGGAGAGCGCGGTGGATACGGAGCGAGATTCGGTGTGGCCCAGTCTGCGTGTGCCCGTGCCCTGTCTTGGGCCTCGCCCAACAGCGCTCGGCACCATGTCTGGCCCAGGCCCGGGGGCTCCTGTCGGTGTACTAGAATAGGGGTACCCTAGTACCCCGAACTTGTGCACGGGCAGTCGCAGCATCCCGCGGCAAGGCTTGCCGGGCGAACGCCAAGATCCTCCAAGGTTCCCTTGGAGCCATCCAAGAACAAAGTATTTAAGCTCAGGAGACAAGGCCCCGACAAGAGGAGCTTGCCGGGAAGGCCAACCGAGGCACTCCAAAGAACTTGCCGCGACGCGCCACGCGCTCCGGCAAGGCAACAAGGCCCCGGCAAGAGGAGCTTGCCGGGAAGACCAAACAAGGTACCTCGAGGCCCGGTGAGCGACAAGCTTCCGGACCCGACAAGATAACAACAGCGGCAAGGCGCTTGCCGCGGCAGGCGGCCACTCTGTGCCCACGCTCCAGCGCATCCACCAACGTGTCGCTCTGGGGGCCTCTCCAGGCGCGCGTGGCGGGAGGCTGTGCAGCCAGCGGTGCGCAGTGGCATGCGAAGCTGACAAGATCGCCGTCTTGGCGAACGGTGGCGCCCCTAACGGTCCTTTTCTGCACTGTTTGAGCGACTCAGACGGGCCTTTAATGCCCTTGTCCCCTGCCGTCAGGGTTAGGTAGGGTGCACTATACAAGTAACTGTACCAACCACCTCACTTTTTACATTTGTACCATTCTCTGCGTTGCCACCTGTCGGTGACCCCTTTAGCGTATAAAAGGAGGCCCATGCGCAACGTAGGGGGGGTTCGATTCAGTTCGACTCATTCGTAACCCAAAAAGACACCACGCTCTCTCTCTCTAGAGCAAGAACAGAATAGAACCAGACAAGCAGGAGTAGGAGTGTTATCTCTCCGGAGAGCTCCGAAGCTGGGTAAACTGCTCGTGTGCTTCGCCTCGATCTGCTCTTCGTGCGATCTCCGCCCCCCTGCCGAACCGAAAGGGGCCCGGTCCGCCGGCCCCATAGGTGTTCGAGGATCAGTTTCCCCGACAATCTATTTTGCACTTGTATCACCATGTCTTCGCCGAACTAGTGCACCTATACAATTTACCATTGTATTGGGTGTGTTGGGGACACAAGAGACTCTTTGTTATTTGGTTGCAGGGTTGTTTGAGAGAGACCATCTTCATCCTACGCCTCCTACGGATTGATAAACCTTAGGTCATCCACTTGAGGGAAATTTGCTACTGTCCTACAAACCTGTGCACTTGCAGGCCCAACAACGTCTACAAGAAGAAGGTTGGGTAGTAGACATCAAGCTCTTTTCTGGCGCCGTTGCCGGGCAGGAGAGTGCTTGAAGGTATATCTTTAGATCTTGCAATCGAATCTTTGTGTTTCTTGTTTTAGCACTAGTTTGTCTATAAAAGAAAGTTACAAAAAATGGAATTGAGTTTGTCTCATACGCTTCGTCTTTTTAATATATTTCGTGAGTATGATGGAAAAGAAAATTGTGCTCAAGTGCTAGAAGAAGAATTACATAGAATGCTTGGCATGAAATGTGTGAATGATGAGCATGATTGCAATGTTGTTAGTATGAATTTCTTGAATATCCATGATGCTAATGATATGCAAAGCCACAAGCTTGGGGAAGCTATGTTTGATGAAGATGATATTTTTTGTCCCCCAAGCTTTGATGAGCACATTTACTATGATGAAAGCATGCCTCCTATCTATGATGATTATTGTGATGACACGTATGCTTTAAAGAATAATGATAACCATGAAACTTGTCATCTTGATCTTAATTTTCAATCACATGATAGTTGTTTTGTTGAGTTTGCTCCCACTACTATTCATGAGAAGAATTTTGCTTATGTGGAGAGTAGTAAATTTTCTATGCTTGTAGATCATCAAAAGAATGCTTTAGGTGCTGGTTATATTTTTGAATTTATTCATGATGCTACTGAAAATTATTATGAGGGAGGAACATATGCTTGTAAGAATTGTAATAATATCAAGTTTCCTCACTATGTGCTTAAATTCTTGAAGCTATGCTTGTGTTACCTTCCTATGCTTGTTGATTATTGTTCCCATAAGTTGTTAGCTCACAAAATCCCTATTCATAGGAAGTGGGTTAGACTTAAAAATGCTATTCATATGCTTCATGATGCTCCTGTTATGTTTCAATTCTTATCTTTTATGTGAGCATCATTGTCATCATCATGCCTAGCTAGAAAGGCATTAAAGAAAAGCGCTTGTTGGGAGACAACCCAATATTTATCCTTACTGTTTTTGTGTGTCCACATGATTATGCTACTGTATTAATCATGTTTTATAGCTTTTGTTTCAATAAAGTGCCAAGTAAGACCTTTAGGATAGCTTACGGTGATAGTTGTGTTGATCCTGCTGAAAATCAGAAACTTTTGCACCCGGTAAATTAGTTTTGTTAATTCACAGAAACGTGCTCTTGATCTGATTCTTTTTGCTCTGGATTGGTACACAAATTGTTGAGGACCTCCTAATGTGGTAGAATTTTGGTAGGTCCAGAAGTATACGTTTGATACAGATTAATACAGACTGTCCTGTTTTTGACAGATTCTGTTTTCTATGTGTTGTTTACTTATTTTGATTAATCTATGGCTAGTAAAATAGTTTATAAACCATAGAGAAGTTTGAATACAGTAGTTTTACCACCAATATAAATAAAGAATGAGTTCATTACAGTACCTTGAAGTGGTGTTTTGTTTTCTTTGGCTAACGGAGCTTACGAGTTTTCTGTTAAGTTTTGTGTTGTGAAGTTTTCAAGTTTTGGGTAAAGATTCGATGGACTATGGAATAAGGAGTAGCAAGAGGCTAAGCTTGGGGATTCCCAAGGCACCCCAAGGTAATATTCAAGGACAGCCAAGGGCCTAAGCTTGGGGATGCCCCGGAAGGCATCCCCTCTTTCGTCTTCGTTCATCGGTAACTTTACTTGGAGCTATATTTTTATTCACCACATGATATGTGTTTTGCTTGGAGTGTAATTTCATTTTGTTAGTATTTGCTTCCTGATATTTATAATAATGTTTTGCATCTTTAGTTTCAATAAAAAAGTCAAGGATAGTCTTTGCCATGCTTATTTTGCTAGTATACATGATGCTGTTTGAAAACAGAAAGTTTACCGCTGTTGCAAAAATTCCCTAGAAAAGTCAGAGAGAGGTATGATGTTGAATCATTTTGAATATTGAGCTCTGATAAATTTATTACAGTGGGAATTTTAGTTCATAATTTTTGGAGTCAGGGAAGTATTGATACTCTTGCATTCTTTACAGACTGTACTGTTTTGGCAGATTGCTGTTATGGTTGCATTGTTTGCATATGTTTGCTTAATTAATGATTCTATTTGAGGATAGGAGTATTAAATATGCAGAGGCATTTAGTATGAAATTTTGAATAATTATTTTAGTGATTTGTTACAGTAGAAAATGATAAGGTTTTGCATTGGTTTATACTAACCTATCTCACGAGTTCTTGTTGAGTTTGTTGCGAATGAAGCTTTTGATAAAAAGAGAAACCATGATATGAGAGGAATTAAGGAGACACAAAAGCCCAAGCTTGGGGATGCCCAAGGAACCCCAAGATAATATTTCAAGAAGTCTCAAGCATCTAAGCTTGTGGATGCCCCGGTAGGCATCCCACCTTTCTTCTTCAACAACTATCGGTTAGTATCGGTTGAGGCTAAGTTTATGCTTCTTCACATGAGTTGTGCTATCCTTGCAATGTAGTTTTCTTTAGCTTTGCTTCTGTTTGAATAAAGTATCAAGATCTGAAATTATTAATTGAGAGAGAGAGTCTTCGCATAGTTGCATAATTATTTAGCTACTCATTGACCTTCACTTATATCTTTCGGAGTAGTTTGTCATTTGCTCTAGTACTTCACTTATACCTTTTAGAGTATGGTGGTAGTTTTATTTTGAAGAAATAGATGAACTCTCATACTTCACTTATATTATTTTGAGAGTCGTTAATAGCATGGTAATTTTCTTAATATTAATATACTTGGTATTCAAGATATGTGAAACTTTCTTATGAGTGTGTTCAATACTAAGAAAAGTTTGATGCTTGATAATTGTTTTGAGATATGGAGGTAGTGATATTAAAGTCATGCTAGTTGGGTGATTATGAATTCAAAGAATGCTTGTGTTGAAGTTAGCAAGTCCCGTAGCATGCACCTATGGTTAAAGTTGTGTAACAAATTTGAAACATGAAGTGTACCTGGCTTGTGCATCCTTATGAGTGGCGGTCGGGGACGAGCGATGGTCTTTTCCTACCAATCTATCCCCCTAGGAGCATGCACGTAGTACTTGGTTTTTGATGACTTCTAAATTTTTGCAATAAGTATATGAGTTCTTGTGACTAATGTTGAGTCCATGGATTATACGCACTTTTACCTTTCCGCCATTGCTAGCCTCTTCGGTACCGTGCATTGCCCTTTCTCACCTTGAGAATTGGCGCAAGCTTCGCCGGTGCATCCAAACCCCGTGATACGATACGCTCTATCACACATAAACCTCCTTATATCTTCCTCAAAACAGCCACCATACCTACCTATTATGGCATTTGCATAGCCATTCCGAGATATATTGCCATGCAACTTTCCACCGTTCCGTTCATCATCATGACAGACTTTACTTTTGTTATATTGCCATTGCATGATCATGTAGTTGACATCGTATTTGTGGCAAAGCCACCATGCATTATTTTTCATACATGTCACTCTTGCTTCATTGCACCATCCCGGTACACCGCCGGAGGCATTCATATAGAGTCATATCTTGTTCTAAGTTTCGAGTTGTAATCCTTATGTTGTAATCAATAGAAGTGTGATGATCATCATTATTAGAGCATTGCCCAAAAAAAAGAAAGGCCCAAAAAAAATAAAAAAAATAAAAAGGGCAATGCTACTATCTCTTTTTTCCACACTTGTGCTTCAAAGTAGCACCTTGTTCTTCATGTAGTGAGTCTCATATATTGTGCTTCAAAGTAGCACCTTGTTCTTCATGTAGTGAGTCTCATATATTGTGCTTCAAAGTAGCACCTTGTTCTTCATGTAGTGAGTCTCATAAGTTGTCTTTTTATACTAGTGGGAATTTTTCATTATAGAACTTGGCTTGTATATTCCTATAATGGGCTTCCTCAAATGCCCTAGGTCTTCATGAGCAAGCGAGTTGGATGCACACCCACTAGTTTTCTTTTGTTGAGCATTCATAGCTCTAGTGCATCCGTTGCATGGCAATCCCTACTCCTCATGTTGACATCAATTGATGGGCATCTCCATAGCCCATTGATTATCCTCGTCAATGTGAGACTTTCTCCTTTTTTGTCTTCTCCACACAATCCCCATCATCATATTCTATTCCACCCATAGTGCTATATCCATGGCTCACGCTCATGTATTGCGTGAAGGTTGAAAAAGTTTGAGATTATTTAAGTATGAAACAATTGCTTGGCTTGTCATCGAGGGTATAGAAGTTGGGAACATCTTTGTGTGACGAAAATGAAGCATAGCCTAACTATATGATTTTGTAGGGATGAACTTTCTTTTGCCATGCTATTTTGAGAAGACACGATTACTTTGATTAGTATGCTTGAAGTATTATTATTTTTATGTCAATATGAACTTTTGTCTTGAATCTTTCGAATCTGAATATTCATATCACAAGTAAGAAGAATTACATTGAAATTATGCCAACAAGCACTCCACATCAAAAATTCTTTTTTATCATTTACCTACTCGAGGACGAGCAGGAATTAAGCTTGGGGATGCTTGATACGTCTCCAACGTATCTATAATTTTTGATTGCTCCATGCTATATTATCTACTGTTTTAGGCAATATTGGGCTTTATTATCCACTTTTATATTATTTTTGGGACTAACCTATTAACCGGAGGCCCAGCCCAGATTTGTCGTTTTATGCCTATTTCAGTGTTTCGAGGAAAAGGAATATCAGACGGAGTCAAAACGGAACCAAATCAACTGGAGAAGTTATTTTTGGAAGGAAACCCACCTGATGGACTTGGACTCCACGTCAGAAGATACGGGAGGTGCTCACGAGGGTGGGGGCGTGCCCACCCCCTAGGGCGCGCCCCCTGCCTCGTGGGGCCCCTAAAGCTCCACCAACATACCCCTTGCACCCATATATACCTACGTACCCTAAAACTTCCAGAACAGAAGATAGATCGGGAGTTCCACCACCGCAAGCCTCTGTAGCTACCAAAAACCTCTCGGGAGCCTGTTCCGGCACCCTGCCGGAGGGGGATCCCATCACCGGTCGCCATCTTCATCATCCTGGCGCTATCCATGACGAGGAGGGAGTAGTTCACCCTCGGGGCTGAGGGTATGTACCAGTAGCTATGTGTTTGATCTCTCTCTCTCTCTCGTGTTCTCTCTCGTGTTCCTCTATGGCACGGTCTTGATGTATCCCGAGCTTTGCTATTGTAGTTGGATCTTATGATGTCTCTCCCCCTCTACTCTCTCGTGATGAATTGAGTTTCCCCTTTGAAGTTATGTTATCGGATTGAGTCTTTTATGAGAACACTTGATGTATGTCTTGCCGTGATTATCTTCGGTGACAATGGGATATCATGTGCCACTTGATGTATATTTTGGTGATCAACTCGCGGGTTTCGTGACATTGGGAACCTATGCATAGGGGTTGGCACACGTTCTTGACTCTCCGATAGAAACTTTGGGGCACTCTTTGAAGTACTTTGTGTTGATTGGATGAATCTGAGATTGTGTGATGCATATCGTATAATCATGCCCACGGATACTTGAGGTGACAACGGAGTATCTAGGTGACATTAGGATTTTGGTTGATTTGTATCTTAAGGTGTTATTCTAGTACGAACTCTTTTATAGATTGATCCGAAAGAATAACTTTGAGGTGGTTTCATACCCTACCATAATCTCTACGTTTGTTCTCCGCTATTAGTGGCTTCGGAGTGACTCTTTGTTGCATGTTGAGGGCTTGTTATAAGATCTATCTATGTTATTATTGTTGAGAGAACTTGCACTAGTGAAAGTATGAACCCTAGGCCTTGTTTCCTATCATTGCAATACCGTTTACGCTCACTTTTACCACTTGTTAGCTTTCTGTTTTTATATTTTCAGTTTACAAAAACCTATATCTACTATCTATTTTGCACTTGTATCACCATATCTTCGCCGAACTAGTGCACCTATACAATTTACCATTGTATTGGGTGTGTTGGGGACACAAGAGACTCTTTGTTATTTGGTTGCAGGGTTGTTTGAGAGAGACCATCTTCATCCTACGCCTCCTACGGATTGATAAACCTTAGGTCATCTACTTGAGAGAAATTTGCTACTGTCCTACAAACCTGTGCACTTGCAGGCCCAACAACGTCTACAAGAAGAAGGTTGTGTAGTAGACATCACTAGGCGCTGCATCATGAACTCCCGGACAATCATGGCCCCCGTCAGTGCATCGGAACCCATGTTTGCCTGCATCTTTTTCAAGACCAGCGCCGCTTGGGAGTCGGTCAGCTTCGCGTGAGCCCATCGATCCAACTTCTCTAGCGGCCCGGTCGGTAGCTCCAGCCGAGCGTGGTGGCTCCAGGCGTCCAGGTAGATCCACCTACGCCGGAAGTCATTCACTTTCTCCCCGGCCTTCATGAGCATGTTGCCATCACGAATCGCGACGAAGGAGACACATCCAGAGCACTCGATTGAGCCCTACGTCCGGAGGGAAAATAAGTGGCGGAACAATGCAACAGAGGGCTTCGCCCCCATGAACGCCTCACAGTAGAAGGCGAAGATCGACAACAGGAGGACAGAGTTGGGCTGAAGGTGGAGTGCGTGGATCTGATAGTGGTCGAGGATGGCGAGGAAGAATTTGGAGAAAGGCAGGACGAACCCCACAAAGACGTTATGGAGGAAGAAGGGGAAGAATGTACTCGCCAAGGTCCCCCGCTCAGCGGAGCCAACCCGAAGCTTGGTCTCTCTTCCCTCGTTGTCGTTTCTCGCTGTTGATACGTCTCCAACGTATCTATAATTTTTGATTGCTCCATGCTACTTTATCTACTATTTTAGGCAATATTGGGCTTTATTATCCACTTTTATATTATTTTTGGGACTAACCTATTAACCGGAGGCCCAGCCCAGATTTGCTGTTTGATGCCTATTTCAGTGTTTCGAGGAAAAGGAATATCAAACGGAGTCAAAACGGAACGAAATCAACTGGAGAAGTTATTTTTGGAAGGAAACCCACCTGATGGACTTGGACCCCACGTCAGAAGATACGGGAGGTGCTCACGAGGATGGGGGGCGCGCCCACACACCCCCCTTGGGTGCGCCCCCCTGCCTCATGGGGCCCCCGTAGCTCCACTGACGTACTCCTTTCACCCATATATACCTACGTACCCTAAAACTTCTAGAACAGAAGATAGATTAGGAGTTCCGCCGCCGCAAGCCTCTGTAGCCACCAAAAACCCCTCGGGAGCCTTTCCCTGCACCCCGCCGGAGGGGATCCTTCACCGGTGGCCATCTTCATCATCCCGGCGCTATCCATGACGAGGAGGGAGTAGTTCACCCTCGGGGCTGAGGGTATGTACCAGTAGCTATGTGTTTGATCTCTCTCTCTCTCTCTCTCATGCTCTCTCTCGTGTTCCTCTATGGCACGATCTTGATGTATCCCGAGCTTTGCTATTGTAGTTGGATCTTATGATGTTTCTCCCCCTCTACTCTCTTGTGATGAATTGAGTTTCCCCTTTGAAGTTATCTTATCGGATTGAGTCTTTTATGAGAACACTTGATGTATGTCTTGCCGTGATTATCTGTGGTGACAATGGGATATCATGTGCCAATTGATGTATGTTTTGGTGATCAACTTGCGGGTTTCGTGACATTGGGAACCTGTGCATAGGGGTTGGCACACGTTCTTGACTCTCCGATAGAAACTTTGGGGCACTCTTTGAAGTACTTTGTGTTGGTTGGATGAATCTCAGATTGTGTGATGCATATCGTATAATCATGCCCACGGATACTTGAGGTGACAATGGAGTATCTAGGTGACATTAGGGTTTTGGTTGATTTGTGTCTTAAGGTGTTATCCTAGTACGAACTCTTTTATAGATTGATCCAAAAGAATAACTTTGAGGTGGTTTCGTACCCTACCATAATCTCTACGTTTGTTCTCCGCTATTAGTGGCTTTGGAGTGACTCTTTGTTGCATGTTGAGGGCTTGTTATATTATCTATCTGTGTTATTATAGTTGAGAGAACTTGCACTAGTGAAAGTATGAACCCTAGGCCTTGTTTCCTATCATTGCAATACCATTTACGCTCACTTTTACCACTTGTTACCTTGCTGTTTTTATATTTTCAGTTTACAAAAACCTATATCTACTATCTATTTTGCACTTGTATCACCATCTCTTCGCCAAACTAGTGCACCTATACAATTTGCCATTGTATTGGGTGTGTTGGGGACACAAGAGACTTTTTGTTATTTGGTTGCAGGGTTGTTTGAGAGAGACCATCTTCATCCTATGCCTCCTACGGATTGATAAACCTTAGGTCATCCACTTGAGGGAATTTGCTACTGTCCTACAAACCTGTGCACTTGTAGGCCCAACAACGTCTACAAGAAACAAGTTGATCGCCAAAACATACATCAAGTGGCACATGATATCTCATTGTCACCACAGATAATCACGACAAGACATACATCAAGTGTTCTCATAAAGACTAAGTCCGATAAGGTAACTTCAAAAGGGGAAACTCAATTCATCACAAGAGAGTAGAGGGGGAGAAACATCATAAGATCCAACTACAATAGCAAAGCTCGGGATACATCAAGATCGTGCCATAGAGGGAACACGAGAGAGAACACGAGAGAGAGAGAGAGATCAAACACATAGCTACTGGTACATACCCTCAGCCCCGAGGGTGAACTACTCCCTCCTCGTCATGGATAGCGCCGGGATGATGAAGATGGCCACCGGTGATGGGATCCTTCTCTTGCAGGGTGCCGGAACGGGCTCCCGAGAGGTTTTTGGTGGCTACAGAGGCTTGCGGCGGCGGAACTCCTGGTCTATCTTCTGTTCTGGAAGTTTTACGATACGTAGGTATATATGGGTGAAAGAAGTACATCGGTGGACCGAAGGGTGGCCACGAGGCAGGGGGCGCGCCCGGGGGGGGGGGGGTCACCCTCGTGAGCACCTCCCTTCTTTCCTGACATGCACTCCAAGTCCATCGGGTGGCTTTCCTTCCATAAATAACTTCTCCAGTTGATTTCGTTCCGTTTTGACTTCGTCTGATATTCCTTTTCCTCGAAACACTGAAATAGGCATAAAACAGCAAATCTGGGCTGGGCCTCTAGTTAATAGGTTAGTCCCAAAAATAATATAAAAGTGGAAAATAAAGCCCAATATAGTCCAAAACAGTAGATAAAGTAGCATGGAGCAATCAAAAATTATAGATACGTTGGAGACGTATCATGTTGTTAGTACAAATTCTTTGAATATCCATGATGCCAATGATGACTGCACTAGTTATGATGAAAATATCTCTTATGAGCATGTGAACTTTTGTGGAGTGCATGTTTGCATGGACACACCAAATAGAGAAGATATTTATTGCAAGAGGCATAAGTACTTAGAAACCAAATTGTTGCAAGAAGAGCTAGATGAATGTGCTGAAAGATTCAATATTTTTCGCGCCCCTTGTGAACTTTGCAATGAACATGGTCATTGAAAGCTCCAATGCTATTTGTTTCATGATCAAGTCATTTCCAAATATTGTGATAATTTGATTACCCTTGAGCATCATAAAGAGCTTAGCCTTCTTTTGAGTTATGAAGAAATGAAATGTATAATTGAGGGTATTCCAAAATTTAATCTTGATAGATTTCTTGATTTTGATCTAGAGAAGATTTATATGTATTGTGAGGTGAATTGCATTGAAAATCCATATATTTCCAATTACATAAAGAAAAGAAAACAAATAGAAGATGAAGAGAATGCTAACGAAAGGGAAGAGACTTCCCAATATCCTCCTATTATTTCTTATGATGAATCAAGTAAAGAGGAGGAGTCTTCTATCCAACTAATCTCATCAATAAGGAGCTCAAAAAGGAAGGTTGAACCCACACATAATGTGAAGAAGAAAAAGAAAATAAGGAGCAACAAAGGTAGAAAGGTATCCCTCCCAAACGATGTTGCTCCTATTACTCATTGTGATGATGATAATTGCTATACTATTGGTGCTATCAATATTTTTAATGATGAGAGTGATTATGCTTATGATATGAAAGGTCCCAAGCTTGGGGAATCTATGTTTGATGAGGATGAAATATTTGAGAATATATTTGCTGGAATTAATGTTTGTCCCAAGCTTGGGGATGCTATGTTTAATGAAGATGATATTTTTAGCATCCCAAGTTTTGATATGCAAAGCTGTTATGATGATAGCATGCCTCCTACCTATGATGATTATATTGATTAAAGTGGGTTTGGAAGAGATTCAAATTTAGGAAGTAGTGATCCCACTATTTTGGAGGATGTTGAATTTTATTGTGATGAATATGAAAGTGGATTTGGAAGAGTGTCAACTTTATTTTGTGATTCCACTATCTTGGGAGAGGTTTCAATCGATTATGATGAGAACGAAGTTGCTACTTATGATGATTATTGTGATGAAACTTATGCTATAAAAAGTAGTGATGATTATATTTACAAATCTTGTCATGATTATGATTACCCTTTTTCTGAACATTACTCTTTTAATGTGGAAACAATTTTTAGTGTTCAAGTCTCTTATGATACTCCCACTATTATTCATGAGAAGAATTTTGCTTATGTGGAGAGTAGTGAATTTTCTATGCAAGTAGATCATGAAAATAATGCTTTAGGTGCTGGTTATATTGTTGAATTCATTCATGATGCTACTGAACATTATTATGACGGAGGAATATATGCTTGTAGGAATTGCAATAATATCAAGTTTCCTCTCTATGTGCTTAAAATCTTGAAGCTATGCTTGTTTTACCTTCCTATGCTTGTTGATTATTGTTCCCTTAAGTTGTTTGATCACAAAATCCCTATGCATAGGAAGTGGGTTAGACTTAAATGTGCTAGTCAAATGCTTCATGATGCTCCCGTTATGTTTCAATTCTTATCTTTTATGTGAGCATCATTGTCATCATCATGCCTAGCTAGGAAGGCATTAAAGAAAAGCGCTTGTTGGGAGACAACCCAATATTTATCCCTACTGTTTTTGTGTGTCCACATGATTATGCTACTGTAGTAATCATGTTTTATAGCTTTTGTTTCAATAAAGTGCCAAGTAAGACCTTTAGGATGGCTTACAGTGATAGTTGTGTTGATGCTGCTGAAAATCAAAAACTTTTGCACCCAGTAAATTAGTTGTGTTAATTCTCAGAAACGTGCTTCTGATCTGATTCTTTTTTCTCTAGATTGGTACACAAATTACATAGGACTTATTAATTGGTAGGATTTTTGGAGTTCCAGAAGTATACGTTTGGTACAGATTACTACAGACTGTTCTGTTTTTGACAGATTATTTTGATGAATCTATGAGTAGTATCGGAGTGTATGAACCATAGATAAGTTGAATTGTAGTAGATATTACACCAATATGAATTTAGAATGAGTTCATTACAATACCTAAGTGGTGGTTTTAATTCATTATACTAACGGAGCTTACGAGTTTTCTGTTGAGTTTTGTGTTGTGGAGTTTTCATGTTTTTGGTAAACATTCGATGGACTATGGAATAAGGAGTGGCAAGAGCCTAAGCTTGGGGATTCCCAAGGCACCCCAAGGTAATATTCAAATATAACCAAGAGTCTAAGCTTGGGGATGCCCCGGAAGGCATCCCCTCTTTCGTCTTCGTACCATCGGTAACTTTACTTGGAGCTATATTTTTATTCACCACATGTTATGTGTTTTTCTTGGAGCGTCATTTCCTTTTGTTAGTTTTTGCTTTCTGTTATTTAGAATAATGTTTTGCATCTTTAGTTTCAATAAAAAGGTCAAGGATAGCCTTTGCCATGCTTAGTTTGCTAGTATACATGTTGCTGTTTGAAAACAGAAAGTTTACCGCTGTTGCAAAAATTCCCTAGAAAAGTCAGAGAGTGGCATAATGTTGAATCTTTTTGCATATTGAGATATGATAAATTTATTACAGTGGGAATTTTAGTTCATAATTTTTGGAGTTACGGAAGTATGATGAATCTTGCATTCTTTACAGACTGTACTGTTTTGGCAGATTGCTGTTATGTTTGCATTGTTTGCATATGTTTACTTGTTTAATGATTCTATTTGAGGATAGGAGTATTAAATATGCAGAGGCATTTAGCATGCAATGTTGAATAATTATTTAAGTGATTTGTTACAGTAGAATATGATAAGGTTTTGCATTGGTTTATACTAACCTATCTCACGAGTTCTTGTTGAGTTTGTTGTGAATGAAGCTTTTGATAAAAAGAGAAACCATGATATGAGAGGAATTAAGGAGACACAAAAGTTCAAGCTTGGGGATGCCCAAGGCACCCCAAGATAATATTTCAAGAAGTATCAAGCATCTAAGCTTGGGGATGCCCCAGTAGGCATCCCACCTTTCTTCTTCAACAACTATCGGTTAGTATCGGTTGAGCCTAAGTTTTTGCTTCTTCACATGAGTTGTGCTATCCTTGCATTGTAATTTTCTTTAGATTTTCTTGATGTTTGAATAAAGTATCAAGATCTGAAATTATTAAATGAGAGAGAGTCTTAGCATAGTTTCATATTTATTTAGCTACTCAGGGATCTTCACTTATATCTTTCGGAGTAGTTTGTTGTTGCTCTAGTGCTTCACTTATATCTTTTAGAGCATGGTGGTAGTTTTATTTTGGAGAAATAGTTGAACTCTCATGCTTCACTTATATTATTTTGAGAGTCGTTAATAGCATGGTAATTTGCTTAATGTTAATATACTCGGTATTCAAGATATGTGAAACTTTCTTTTGAGTGAATTGAATACTAAGATAAGTTTGATGCTTGATAATTGTTTTGAGATATGGAGGTGATAATATCAAAGTCGTGCTAGTCGAGTAATTGTGAATTTGAGAAATGCTTGTGTTGAAGTATGCAAGTCCCGTAGCATGCATGTATGGTTAAAGTTGTGTAACAAATTTGAAACATGAAGTGTACCTGGCTTGTGCATCCTTATGAGTGGCGGTCGGGGACGAGCGATGGTCTTTTCCTACCAATCTATCCCCCTAGGAGCATGCGCGTAGTACTTGATATTTGATGACTTCTAAATTTTTGCAATAAGTATATGAGTTCTTTTCACTAATGTTGAGTCCATGGATTATACGCACTCTCACCTTTCCGCCTTTGCTAGCCTCTTCGGTACCGTGCATTGTCCTTTCTCACCTTGAGAGTTTGTGCAAACTTCGCCGGTGCATCCAAACCCCGTGATACGATACTCTCTATCACACATAAACCTCCTTATATCTTGCTCAAAAGAGCCACCATACCTACCTATCATGGCATTTCCATAGCCATTCCGAGATATATTGACGTGCAACTTTCCACCGTTCCGTTCATCATCATCATGACATACTTTACTTTTGTCATATTGCCATTGCATGATCATGTAGTTGACATCGTATTTGTGGCATATCCACCATGCATAATTCATACATGTCACTCTTGATTCATTGCACCATCCCGGTACACGGCCGGAGGCATTCATATAGAGTCATATCTTGTTGTAGTTTCGAGTTGTAATTCATATGTTGCAATCAATGAAAGAGTGATGATCATCATTATTAGAGCATTGCCCAAAAAAGAAAAAAAAGAAGAAAGGCCAAAAAGAAAAAAAAAAGAAAGGCCCAAAATAATAAAGAAAAATAAAAGAAAGAAAAAAAAGAAAATAAATAAAAAGGGGCAATGTTACTATCTCTTTTTCCACACTTCGTTCTTCATGTAGTGAGTCTCATATATTGTGCTTCAAAGTAGCACCACGTTTTTCATATAGTGAGTCTCATAAGTTGTCTTTTTCATACTAGTGGGAATTTTTCATTATAGAACTTGGCTTGTATATTCCTATGATGGGCTTCCTCAAATGCCCTAGGTCTTCGTGAGCAAGCAAGTTGGATGCACACCCACTAGTTTTCTTTTGTTGAGCATTCAATTATAGCTCTAGTGCATCCGTTGCATGGCAATCCCTACTCCTCATGTTGACATCAATTGATGGGCATTCCCATAGCCCGTTGATTATCCTCGTCAATGTGAGACTTTCTCCTTTTTTGTCTTCTCCACACAATCCCCATCATCATATTCTATTCCACCCATAGTGCTATATCCATGGCTCACGCTCATGTATTGCGTGAAGGTTGAAGAAGTTTGAGATTATTTGAATATGAAACAATTGCTTGGCTTGTCATCGGGGGTATAGAAGTTGGGAACATATTTGTGTGACGAAAATGAAGCATAGCCTAACTATATGATTTTGTAGGGATGAACTTTCTTTTGCCATGATATTTTGAGAAGACATGATTGCTTTGATTAGTATGCTTGAAGTATTATTATTTTTGTGTCAATATGAACTTTTGTCTTGAATCTTTGGGATCTGAATATTCATATCACAATTAAGAAGATTTACATTGAAATTATGCCAAAGTATCACTTCGCATCAAAAATTCTTTTTTATCATTTACCTACTCGAGGGCGAGCAGGAATTAAGCTTGGGGATGCTTGATACGTCTCCAACATATGTATAATTTTTGATTGCTCCATGCTACTTTATCTACTGTTTTAGGCAATATTGGGCTTTATTATCCACTTTTATATTATTTTTGGGACTTACCTATTAACCGGAGGCCCAGCCCAGATTTGATGTTTTATGCCTATTTCAGTGCTTCAAGGAAAAGGAATATCAGACGGAGTCAAAATGGAACGAAATCAACTGGAGAAGATATTTTTGGAAGGAAACCCACCTGATGGACTTGGACCCCACGTCAGAAGATACAGGAAGTGCTCACGAGGGTGGGGGGCACACTCACCCCCCCCCCCGGGCGTGCCCCCTGCCTCGTGGGGCCCTTGTATCTCCACCGACGTAGTCCTTTCACCCATATATACCTACGTACCCTAAAACTTCCAAAACAGAAGATAGATCGGGAGTTCCGCCGCCGCAAGCCTCTGTAGCCACCAAAACCCTCTCGGGAGCCCTTCCCGGCACCCTGCCGGAGGGGGGATCCTTCACCGGTGGCCATTCGGACTTTGGGGCACTCTTTGAAGTACTTTGTGTTGGTTGGATGAATCTCAGATTGTGTGATGCATATCGTATAATCATGCCCACGGATACTTGAGGTGACAATGGAGTATCTAGGTGACATTAGGGTTTTGGTTGATTTGTGTCTTAAGGTGTTATTCTAGTACGAACTCTTTTATAGATTGATCCGAAAGAATAACTTTGGGGTGGTTTCGTACCCTACCATAATCTCTACGTTTGTTCTTCGCTATTAGTGGCTTTGGAGTGACTCTTTGTTGCATGTTGAGGGCTTGTTATATTATCTATCTATGTTATTATAGTTGAGAGAACTTGCACTAGTGAAAGTATGAACCCTAGGCCTTGTTTCCTATCATTGCAATACCGTTTACGCTCACTTTTACCACTTGTTACCTTGCTGTTTTTATATTTTCAGTTTACAAAAACCTATATCTACTATCTATTTTGCACTTGTATCACCATCTCTTCGCCGAACTAGTTCACCTATACAATTTGTCATTGTATTGGGTGTGTTGGGGACACAAGAGACTTTTTGTTATTTGGTTGCAGGGTTGTTTGAGAGAGACCATCTTCATCCTACGCCTCCTACGGATTGATAAACCTTAGGTCATCCACTTGAGGGAAATTTGCTACTGTCCTACAAACTTGTGCACTTGCAGGCCCAACAACTTCTACAAGAAGAAGGTTGTGTAGTAGACATCAGTCGTCAGTGGGAGCACGGCGGTGAGATGCCCCTCCTCGATGATGGAGGACGGGCTAAGGGCCGGCGTGTCCAAAGGGGCGGAGTGCGCGGTCGGGATAGCGAGCTTTGCTTTCTTGGCCGTCATTGACGGAGAACTCAGAGGAAGAAGTTCGGTGGATCTGGGAGTGCTCTTGGCAAGAAGAGGACGAGATTAGGAGCAAGGCAAAGGGAAAGCAATGAAGGCTTGGCTGCATGCGCTGGCCTTTTTGTTAGGCCGTGAGAGTTATTGAGGCAGCATGGGGGAGGGAGTGCTAGACTAAGGGGTCCTCGGGCGTCCAGTCTATTCAATATGGGCCATACTAATGGGCCGAGAAGATAAAGGAAGAAGACCACCTCCCGTGTCCGGGTAGGACTCCTGTATACGTGAATGGCAAGATTGGTGTCCGGATATGCTATTTCCTTTTGGTGAAAACGGACTCTGTACAACCCTAGACCTCTCCGTGGTCTATATAAACTGGAGAGGTTAGTCCATAGAGGGGAGGAGGATATTCATAGGCTAGACAAGCTAGGGTTTCGCCATTACGATCTCGAGGTAGATCAACTCTTGTATCCCCTATACTCATCGAATATAATCAAGCAGAACGTAGGGCTTTACCTCCTTTAAGAGGGACCGAACCTGGGTAAACATTGTGTCCCTTTGCCCATTGTCACCATTGATCCTCAGATGCACAGCTTGGGCCCCCTACCCGAGATCTGCCGGTTTTGACACCGGCATTGGTGCTTTCATTGAGAGCTCCGCTATGTTCTCAACAAAGGGATTAATGGCGCACCTCTTCACCAATGATGATGTTGTGTCCCGGGAGACTTTTCTCCCTGGACAGGTCTTCGTGTCCGTTGGCTTCGTGCTATGTGCCGACTCGACCGGCCACCTTGAGCAGGTTGACAATTACGCCCCTAGTCACCAGATCAGTTTTGGGAACGTGAATTATGTCGCTGATATCCGAGGAGATCTGATCTTCGCGGGGTTTGCAGCCTCGACTACACCTCCCTATCCTCATGAAGAAGGCCCTTCGGACCCGCTATCAGATCCCATCCAGGGGTCAATAATCACACCTGCCTTGGCCTTATATCCAGGGCAGATCATGTCGTCCGAAGACAGGAGGATCGACCCCGCCGGACATTCTCCTATCATGGATCTCCCAACCGGAGACCCATATGCGATCGTGCCATTGGTGAACCTGGAGTCAAATGGGACTCTCCCAGTCATCGAAGAGCTGGACTCGCCTCTGGACGATAACTCCGAACTGTCGAGGTCTGCTTCCATCGGGCTCGATCAAGTACCCGGCTCCGCAGATCCGTAGACTCCTATCCAGCTCTCGCTCTTAGACGAAGCACTGGTCTTAATACAATCTCTCACCATTACGGAAGCCTTGCCTCCGACTACACCTAGGTTAGGCTGGGGGCTGAGATCGAGGAATTTCACTCTCCACCCACCACCCACTTAATGGCTACTGTCGAGGATTTAACTGACATGCTAGACTACACCTCCGAAGACATCGACCGCATGGATGATGATGTCAACACCGAACAAAGCCAAAACCCGCCTATCACTGGGCTTCGACGACCACTTCTACCTATGATGTATACATGGTGGACACTCCTGAGACCCAGATGCGAGCTAGCCAACTATCTTCTCCCATTGCATGTTGACGCGGGCGAAGGCCATCCGGGCACCTTCTATGAAGGCCGAACGCTTTATAGCGTCGATCCGAGGACGCTCGTTGACAAGCCACTTCACAAGACCGAAGTAGCTGTTGGGCATGGGCTCGACTGGCCAAAGATGGACTATTAGGTCCTTCATGGCCAAGCCAGCCACCCTACGCAGGTCTATCAGCTACTTCAGCTGGTCGCTCAGAGGCGTCGGATGCTCCAGCGCGAGATACTGCGACCAGAACAACTTCTCGGTCGAGCTCCCTCCTAGGCTCGGAAAAACTGCATGGCATTGGCGACGCTCCTTGGAAGATCCACAAACGTGCCTGGAGAACCCCAAACTCGAGTCAGCAAGATATACCTCTTACTTCCAAATTTATTCTGCAGAAGAAAGGCCTTACCATCCACTATCTGCCTCACCTACTAGATCCCCTCGCGAGTGCTCTGGGACTCAACCCGGGCCTCTTTGAAAACCTGGAGAGCCTTGGCGAGTTCGGATGCTTGGTCCAAAGTCTTCTGCTCTAAGGACTCGCACTTGTTGATGGAGTCCTTCAGCTCTTTCTCAACTTAGGCCACCCGAGCTTCATGTTGGCGGTCGGCAGTTTGCTTCGCCTCCAGCTCCTTCTTGGCCTAGGCAAGCGCGCCTTTGAGGGACTCGACCTTGGCTGCGTCAGTTCTAATCATAACCAAACAATCTAATGAGTTTACAAAATCATTATACATATCACTTCTGATATATAACTTCTGCATACCTTGTGTCTCCTCGAACCGCTTGTTAATGTGGTCGAGCCCCTCATCGGCTACTCGAAGCTTCTGATTAAGCTCAGAAACCACTGCGGCATGGGCGGTGGCCACCAACATGGATGCCTGTTACACAAATTAGCACAGTATATTAATGTCCGAATTGTCATGTGATCCCCTGTTCGGATTGTTCTAATTCAGACAGAGTCTCAGGGGCTACTGTCTATACATGGGTTCATCCTTTCATATGAAAAGTCTTTTAGAGCATTACATCACATACCTCGAAGCCTGTTAGTAGGATGCTGAACGCTTCGTTCAGTCTACGTTTTCCCGATTGAACCTTTTCCATAACTGCACCCATCATGGTGCGGTGCTCCTCCATGATGGAAGCGCATTGCAGTGTTTCCTCCACAGCATGAGCAGCCTCCGTATTAACGGAGGCCACTGATCGAGCTGCTAATCCTCCCCCTCTCTCAAAGGGGGTTGCGCATCCCTTCCTGGAGCCGCATTGGCCTCCGGAATGGTGTGTGGCGGGGGCTCGGATTGATGGGGCTCCCCGTAGTTTATTGTCATGGGTGTCTCCTCCACCAGGTCTTCATTGACCGAGGTTTCAACCTCAGGCGCCTTCTCGACAACCTCGTCTGCCCCTCCTCGGCCAGGAGAAGTCCTTCGGGACAACACCCCAGTGTCCTCCATGGTAGTAGGCGAGGGGGCTTGTCGTATATCGGGTTCCGGCAAAACCATCAAGGTTCGAACTCTAGGGTGCGCACGAAGATCTTCTCCCTACTGATTCACGCCCCAAAACCTTGCCCCAATTCTAAGCTAGCACGATGAATAACACAACAGACACGGGGTTTATACAGGTTCGGGCCACCGTGGTGGTGTAATACCCTACTCCTGTGTGTGATGTGGTGGATTGCCTCTTGGGCTGATGATGAACAGTACAGAGGAAGAACAGCCTCGCGAGAGGTGTTCTTGTGGTGGTGTGCTTGGAGAGGAACTGATCCGTCTTTGTTGGCTCTAGATGAGATGTAGGCGAGATGCCTCTCTACTGTGGTGGCTATCTATCTATATATAGGCCCTAGTCCTCTTCCCAAATACGAGCGGGAAGGGAGCCAACAACGGCCATTTTGAAAGGGGACAGCTAGTACAAGCTATCCTGACTAAAGGTGATCTTCAACTGCCAAAGGCACTAGCGATGACGCCGTCTTGGGATCCACGGTGACCTCCGTCCTGCCACTCTGCTGATCTTGGTCTCGTTGCACCAATATGGAAACCTTTGCTTGATGCCTCGGTACTCCGCGCCTGCGCTTGCCCCATTTGCACCAAAGAGGAAACGAGGACACTACGTAGGCTGGCGCACGCCTGGTGCCCGCTTGGTCTTGATCGTCATGGCTTGCATCATGACCACCTCGTGAGTTACCCTTTGCCTTGATCTCTCCGCCTCCTCGCAAGCCTTCTTGGTGAGGCCGCCCCTGAGGAAGCCTTGCATCGTCCGCCCCGCGAGGCTTGGCCCCTCGCGAGGGTCTTGAACTTGGGTCAATGAAGATGGGCCGTACTGGGCCACTGCTTGAGTAACGCCGCAAGCCGCAGGCAGGCAAGTCTGGGGACCCCCGTTCCCAGAACACCGACAGTAGCCCCTGGGCCCAAGGAGCGCTCGGACTTGGCTTAGCGGTGAAGCCAAAGGGCAAGTGCGGAGCTCCGTGGGCCCCAACAACCTGCGGCCTTGGTCGCCGCGTGGAGATTGATTGGACGTGGGTGTCTCCGCTTCCCCACGCTGCCTTAGCAACTGCCCGACTGACAAAAGGCTGGCTTGGGTAAGGCTTACCTTCATTGCTCTCATTCGCCTTGCTCCAGATCCCCTTCCTTCCTCTCTTGCTTCCGAAATCTCTAGATCCGCTCCATCCTTCCCCTTTCAGCGAGCAATAGCGCCCCGCAAGGCCGTGGCCAAGGCCCTGCCGGCTTGGTATTCGCCGGCCCTGGATCCCCCAAACATGACGGAGAAGAATCTCTCCGCTACGCGCCTGATGGTGGTGGCGCAGGGCAGCGAGGTGGGGGAGACTAGACTCCGGGCCGGCTCTGCCAATCCGGAGGCTAAGGGGAGCACCTTCTACCCCTTCTTCATGAGCACCGTCATCGTCAGCCTCGTGCCTCCCTTCTCCGAGTTCTTCAACACCGTCCTCCGCCATTACAGGTTGGAGGCCCTTCATCTCATCCCAACTCCGTTCTCCTTCTGTCGATTTTCGCCTACTACTGTGAGGCGCACGTTGGGGTGATGCCATCCGTGGCTTTGCAGCGCCACTTCTTCTTCCTCCGAATCACCGGCAGCCATACCTTAGTGTGCGCTGGCTTCATCACGTACTCCAAGGCCAACGCGATCTCGAAGACCAGGAAGAGGGTCGATGGCTTCTGGAGCAAGTGGTCATTGTGGATGCCGGATGCATCCACTCTCCGTTGCTGTTACCCATGGAGCAGCCCCAGGGTGATGAGGCGTGGTCCCGTGCGAAGCTTGACGATCGTCGGGCGAAGTCGGTGCTGGAGAAGATGAACGCCGACCTGAGGCCGAGGAACATGAAGGCGGCGAAGCTGACCGGGGCCACGCTGCAAAGGAGTTCTTGGCGCCGCGGGTGGCTCCACTTCAGGTGCACTCGCGCCCGTTGTGGACGCTTGGGGTGCGGACGACGATCTCCGCCTGAACTTGGTGGCCCTGGCCGATGAGGATCTGGTCGCAGCTCTCCGCCTCTTGGTCGGAGAGGACGTGGAATGTCTGGAGGGCGCTCCTGCCCCCTTGTTCCATCGCGACAACTGGCAGCAGGTGGTGGACGCCATGCCCACCTTTGACGGGCGCGGTCTGGTGCCGGAGGTGCCTCCTGTGGGCCAGGAGGCGACAGCGCCGGTGGAATTGTCTTCTGATGATTCCCGCGGAAGAGGAGAGGAAGATGATGAAGAAGAAGAAGAGCGCAACTTGGAGGTGACTGTTGAGGGGACAAGGGAGACTTCTCCCCAGTGCAGAGCCAACATCCTCCGCACCCTGCCAGACGACGACGAGGCCGACGCCAGGCGAGAGGAAGAAGACCCGCCCGTGATCCTGAAGAAAGACAGGTCGGGGCTGATCTCCCGAGGGGCTACTCCTGCCCAAGCACCGCCTGAAGCCACCTCCAGCCCTTCTGATACGCCCTCTGTCGCTCCTGGACCTCCCGAGGCTGCACCCTGGACCAAGAGGCTGACGGGCTTTAAGCTCGGCAAGAGGCCCCCAGCTTATGCCGCGATTGACCAGTAAGTGCTCGAACTCCGTCTTCTTCTTGTTTTTGCTGCTAGGGCTTGATGTCTTCCATCACTTGGTCAGGCCGCCGCTTGCGGCGAAGAAGCTGAAGGGGGACACGGTGGCTCCGCCTAGGGCAGGCTCATCTGTTGCGGCCGCACCTTCGCCTGCGGGAAGGGGAGGCAGTGGAACTCGCATTTCCCCTACCCGATCATCCTCGCGAGGCCACGAGGAGCGCCCTAGCGGGGTGCCAGCCCCCGTGGCCCCGCTGAATCTGGAGGCTCCGGTGCCTGATGCTGTCGCTGAGGCGGACAAGACTCAGGAGCTCCCGATCTCCCAAGTCGTAATCACACTGCCGCCTTCTCCTCCTGCACCACTGGTTCCAGACTCCTCTTCCTCCTCCATAGTCTTGGACCGTGCCGCTGCTGAGTTGGGCCAGCTATGAGTAGACCTCTAGGGCGCCAACTCCCACCTGGTAGTCGGGTGCCTGGAGCTGGTCTCTGGCTGGGTTCACTTTGATACCTCCGTCCGAGCGGCGCTGAGCCGGGCTGCGGCAGCTTCTGAGGAGGAGAAGCTAGCCGCCACCCAGGCTGCGGTCGCCCGTGATGCGGCACTGAAGGATGCCACGGTCGCCCAGGACCGTTGCAAGGCGCTGGAGAGAGAGCTGCAGGGTCTGCGTGATGAGCTCGCCAAAGAAGCTCGCGGCCGCCAGGCAAAGGAGGAGGAGATGAAGGCTCGGGAGAACGCCATCGGGGACCGCGACACCGAGCTATTGCCGAACGTGGTCGACTGAAGAGGCTAGAACATAGGCTGAAGGCGAAAAGGGCCGAGCTAGATGCCAAGGCGAAGGTACTAGCCGAAGATTGCGTGGCCTCCGCGGATCTTGAGGTGAGGTCTCGCAAGGCGCTGAAGACGGTCTATGATGGTGGCCTGGAGAAGCCGCTAGCCGGGGCCATGGACGACCCCGCCTAGCTGCTTCCCTTCTTGGTCGAAGCGCTTGCGGAAGTCGTGACTAGTGTCGGCCCCATGGCCGAGGTTGAGGCTCACGTCCTTTGTTCTGCGGCACTGACGTGGTTCCTCAGCCACGTCTACCTTCGCGACCCTGACGCCAACCTCGATGAGCTGCTGGAGCCTGTGGACACCGAGCGCTCCGCCGCTGCTGCTAAAGCCGTGAAGGGCCGAGCGGAAGCCCTGCTGGCGAAGTTCCACGCCATTGCCACTGTGCCCAAGGCGGGTGCTGCTGACTCTGTGTCCTCAGGAGGTGGAGCTGATGGAGGTGACACCACTACGGAGGCGGGGCTCCTGGCGAGTGACGGCGTTGCCCAAGGGTGATCTTCTCGCGGCTTCTTTCCTGTTTTAACTCCTGCAATATGCACTGTGCCTCGTGGAGGCGTTTAAACTTGCGTTCGGTATCATGAAGACAATTATGGTTTGTAATATTTGCTGATGGATTTGCTTCAAGATTTTGCGGTTCCCTTCCTATTTGCTTTGTGTTCTGCGTCGGCAGGGCCCGGCCCCATGCATACCTCGGCCGCTGTTAGCCCCGACCGGATCACCAGGATGGGACCAAGGAGTGAGGGGCTACATGACAAGTTAGGCTCCTGAGTCGCGATGCTCAGGAGTCCCCCTTGACGCGCAAACAACAAATAGGGAGGGGTGTAGGAGTAGATTTATCGTTCTACGTCGGCAGGGCCTGGCCCCGCGCATACCTCAACCGCCATTAGCCTTGCAGAACCAAGGAGTGAGGAGCTACTTGACCAGTTAGGCTCCTGAGTCGCGATGCTCAGGAGTCCCCCTTCACGTTCAAATGGTCTTCATACCTTGGCTCCGCTCGGGGAGGGGCGCGCGACGACTAGGTCCGGGGGACCTGGCTGGGTGCCATTCGCTCGGGCGTGACCCAAGCACAGCCCCCGTGTCCATCCCCCTCACGTGACGCTTCCGAGGGGAGGTGTTGCAACAAGGCCACACACTAAGCTCTGGGCTCCCTAAGGTTCATACGGCCGTGGGCCGCCCTCAGTTGTTTATCACTAGTGCGGAGCATAGCGCTTCCGTATGTGTACGGGCATAGCCCCTCCTCATTAGTGTCGTCAGCCAGCATGGAGCATGGTGCTTCCACTGGTATGTGGGAGGGGGCCCCCTCCGGGAGGAGCCCCTGGGGCATGTACATCCCCGCCCTGACACGTGGCTTGCACGACAGGGCTGGACGAGGTGTATCTGGGGCACTCGTGAGCCAGCGCGGAACTCACGAGGGCCAACCTCAAGGCGGGTTAAGCATGAGAGGCAAATCAGCTTAGATAAACACATGCAGGATACATGCCACTGGGTCAGGCCCGAGTGGCTTGGGGATGATGCAGCCCGAGGGGCGCCCCCACCAAGGTAAATTAAAGACATAAGAAAAAAGGGATACATGCCGCAGGGACAGACCCACGCAACCTGGGAATGATGCAGCCCGGAGGGCGCTCCTAGCTGAAATGAACTCGAAAGATGTCACCTGGTACCGTTGTAGAGGAGGTGCTAAAGATGCACGGTGAAGAGGCCGACCCTCACGAGCCACCGGAGCCCTGAGCCTCGGGAGGCTCTGGGGGTCTAGGCGGTTCCTTGAGGACCATCTCCATCTCCTCCAGGACTGCGTGATGCCTGGCCTCCTGAGCTACCAGAATGCTCCGCAAGTGGCGCTGGTGAGTGGCAGCCGTGTTCGGCAGGCCGAAAGGCATGCGAACGTAGTTGTGCAGCGGACCCTCGCAACGTCCCACGCACGAGGGCCAGAAGTGCTCTTGAGACGCGGCTCAATAGATCCCTGGGTAGTCGACGCAAACGCGTAGCCTGCCATCCTCGCCTGGATGGGGAGCTACGCCAGGCAGGTGGCGGTTACCGCGTATGACTCTTGATTCTTGAAGCTCCTGAGTGGTCTTGGTGATGAACTCCTGAGGGTTGGGCCTTCCTTGCCCCATGCCTTCCTAAGGGAAACGTGCTGCGAAGCACGCCTCCAAGTGGTGCCTGAGCGCCTCCCTCGTGATCTTGGCAATGTCGGAGGCCCTCAAGAAGAGAGCCCCCGAGCCCTGCCTGAAGAGGGCGCCAGGCGCACCTTCCTATGCGATGGAGAGAGGCGCCCCTTGCATGGGCGCAAATCCTAACGTGACACCTCCGGAGATGCCAACCTCCTAAGGCCTTGAGCTGGCGATGTCTTCTTCTTCTTGGGAACTGCCTCAGGAGGGTTCTCGCTCTTACGGTCTGGGTCCTCGATTGATGCGACTTGGAAGGCGCGCTCGAGGGAGCACACCGCATCATTCTCTTCGCAGGGGACTGTGATGATTCCGCCGCTTCCCGGCATCTTGAGAACATTGTAACCAAGGTGGGTCACCGCCATGAACTTGGCCAGGGCTGGACACCCAAGGATGGCATTGTATGGCAGGCGAATGTGGGCAACGTCGAAGTCGATGAGCTCGGTACGGTAGTTGTTACGCTGTCCGAAAGTGACAGGGAGGCGGACCTGCCCTATCGGGGTAGTGGAGCCGTCAGTGACTCCTGAGAAAGGCTTGGTTGGCTAGAGTTGATCATATGGCACTTGAAGGTTGTTGAACATCTCCACATATTGGACGTTGAGCCCTGCACCGCCATGGATGAGAGTCCTGGTAACTTGCACATTGCTGATGACTGGGGAATAGAGCATTGGGAGGATGCCATCCGTAGCCGCACACTTGAGCTGATCCGCTGAGCTGAAAGTGATGGCGCACGTGGACCACCTAAGAGGGCACGTGGCCTCGAGCTTGGGGAGGACTGCATTCACCTCGCGAGCAAACTGCTTGAAGATGCACTGGGACTGGGCTTGGGCTCCGCCCAAGATGCAAGCGATAGCACGTGGCTCCTGGAAGCCCCCAGCCCCCTCGTCCTGGTGGTGGTCATCATTCCTTCTTGGTGGTGGTGGCAGAGGAGGAAGGCCTGCGTTGCCCTGCGGGCGATCCTCGCGAGGCTGATCCCTCCAAGCCCCCTCGTGAGGCTGGTCCTGCTAGCGATCCTCACGAGGGCGGTCACACCACTCCTGGCGAGGGCCTATGTCGTCCCAACGTCCTCCACCTCTTCCTCCTCCTCGACCGTAGCCCCGGTCGTTGCGCTCGGGGCGTCGACCGATGCGTCCTTCTTGAACGGCTCTGAGCTCCTGGCATTCGTTGGTGTCATGGGTGTAGAGGTTGTGGTAGGCGCAGAATTGGCTACCCTTGCATGACTCCGGCTGGTCCCTGCTGCGCTTTGCCTCTGGTTCTGCTGCGAGCATGGCTGCTCCTTTGTGCTTCACATCCTTGCACTACTAGAAAAACCTCTACTAATGGCGCACCTATTATGGCCATTAATGGCGCATCTGTGGTGCGCCACTAACAGCACGCCATTAGTAATTTTTACTAATGGCGCACCAGTGGTGCGCCATTAGTATCAGGTATACTAATGGCGCA
>NC_041391.1:328922320-329005741 GCF_002162155.2 Triticum dicoccoides | reverse complement strand
AAACCATGAGGGGAGGGGAGGGGAGGGGAGGGGAGGAGGGAGGAGGGAGGAGGGAGGAGGGAGGAGGAGGTCGCCGCAGAGGAGGAGAGAAGGGAAGATGAAATGAAGAGAGGAGGAGAGGACCAGCCATATATACGGCATACTAATGGCGCACCGCGGGCAGGTGCGCCATTAGTAATTTTTTTTATTTTTTTTATTTATTTTGAATTTTGAAGGCGGGAAGATACTAATGGCGCACCACAGTCAGGTGCGCCATTAGTAATTTTTTTATTTTTTTGATTCATTTTGAATTTTGAAGGCGGGAAGATACTAATGGCGCACCATGGTCAGGTGCGCCATCAGTAATTTTTTTTATTTTTTTGACTTATTCTGAAATTTGAAGGAGGGAAGATACTAATGGCGCACCATGGGCAGGTGCGCCATTAGTAAGTTTGAATTTTTTTGATTTTTTTTGCCTCTCTAGATCTTAAAAGCCCCGTATCTTTTTTTCTGTTAGGTTTTTGAGGATTTTGGAAATGTTTAACGGGGTTCCCCCGGTTAAATTTGGATGTAACTTTTCGAGTAGATGATTTTTCATATAAAAAACTTTTTCATCCGAGTTAGTATGCAAAAGTTATGCCCATTTTTACAAATTCTCGCGAGATTTTGCAACTGAAGTCAAAATTCATATTTGCAAATTTTCCCAACAACTAGGCCACATATCACATGGGAAACTTATTTTCTTTTATTTTTTTAACATTTTTATCATTTTGTTTTATTTTTTTTAAAACTGAAAAGGTGATCCACGAGGGGGGGGGGTGCATTCGGTGGAAGTGGTGGCCAAGGTTACTAATGGCGCACCGTGGCATGGTGCGCCATTACTAGTTTAACTAGTAATGGCGCACCACACACACGGTGCGCCATTAGTATGTTTGGACACAAGCGCACTAGTTAAAAAAAAATTTGGTACTAATGGCGCACCGTAGGCAGGGTGCGCCATTAGTAGTTTCAACACTAATGGCACATCAGAAGGTGGTGCGCCATTAGTATATACTAATGGCGCACCACATGTCTGGTGCGCCATTAGTGCCATTTCCATCTATAGCCCTTTTCCTAGTAGTGTTGGCCTTGGCCTTCTTCTCTTCTGGGTTAGCAGCTGGAAGCTCGAGAAGGGACAGGCGCCCCTCCTCAGCTCTCGCGCACTTGGTCGCCAAGTTGAACAGCTCCAGAGATGTGCACAGGTCCTCGTGGATGGCGAGCTCCTCCTTCATCTTGACGTCGTGGACACCATCAGAGAACGCTGAAATGATGGCCTCCTCAGTCACCTTGGGAATCTTGAGGCGAGCGCTGTTGAAGCGCTGGATGTACTTCTGCAGGGTCTCTCCAGGCTCCTGCTTGATGCGGCGCAGGTCATCCACGGCCGGAGGACGGTTGCGAGTGCCCTGGAAGTTGGTGATGGAACGGCTACGCATCTCATCCCAGGAGGAGATCGAGCCGGGAGGCAGGTTCAGGAGCCAGGTGCAGGCAACGTCCTTGAGCGCCATGGGAAACCAGTTCGCCAGGACCTTTTCGTCTCCGTTGGCCAGCTCGATGCCCAGCTCGTAGAGCTGCAGGAACTCTGCGGTGTCGGCGGTGCCGTCGGTGAGTAGGCAGATCTGGCTTGAACTTGCCTAGCCAGGCGATGCTGTGTAGCTCGGTGGTGAAGGCACGACAACCTGTTGTTGCCACCGGAGCTTTTTGCGGCCGCGTGGCCTGCTCTTGATGGTTCCCACGCGATGCCGCCAGGGGCAACATGGGGTCTTGGCATGCTGGTGCAGGGATGCGGTCTTGCCATGCTAGAGTGGGGAGCACGTGTGCGTCTTCTTGAGGCTGAGGGATTTCTTGACAGCTCCTTTCTTGTTGCGCGGGTGCTAGGCGCGGTGGGTCACGTCCAAGGGCCGCGCGGCTTGGAGCCAGGGCCCCTTCTTCAGGAGGAGGTGGCGGAGGCACGCCCTGAGCTGCATCGGCAGCGATAGGGATGGCGGAGGAGAGCCCCTGCGGTGCTAACAAGCTCGGTGATGCGAGCGAGCCACTCCTTGTAGAGGTCGTCGACGGGGCGGTAGTGCAGGAGCTCACGCGCCAGGAACAACGTGGACTGCACGTCCGTGGGAGCGCGATGAGTGTGAGACGACGAACCAGCTGGAGTCAGCGACGAAGTGGCGGTGCGGCCTTCCCGCCACACCGAGGGGTGCAGCGAAGATGCTTGCCGCTTGTTCCCCGCCGGCCCAGTGGCGGCGTTGGCGGCAGGTGACGGAGAACAACGAGTTGGCCCACTGACGGGAGCCGTCTGTGTGATGCGGACGGTGAGAGCAGCCCGATGCTCGATGTGAGCTCGGCGAGCATCTGCCATGGATACGACGAAGCGATGGGACGCAGATCAATGGAGGAAAGATTTCGGCGCACCCCTACCTGGCACGCCAAATACCAGATATCAGGTTCTGACAAAACCCTCAAGGTTCAAACTCTGGGGTGCGCATGAAGATCTTCTCCCTACCGATTCACGCCCCAAAACCTCACCGCAATTCTAAGCTAGCACGATGCACAACGCAAGAGACACGGGATTTATACAGGTTTGGGCCACGGTTGTGGTGTAATACCCTACTCCTGTGTGTGGTGTGGTGGATTTCCTCTTGGGCTAATGATGAACAGTACAGAGGAAGAACAGCCTCGCGAGAGGTGTTCTTGTGGTGGTGTGCTTGGAGAGGAACTGATCCGTCTCTGTTGGCTCTAGATGAGATGTAGGCGAGATGCCTCTCTACTGTGGTGGCTATCTCTATATATAGAGGCCCTGATCCTCTTCCCGAATATGAGCGGGAAGGGAGCCAACAATGGCCATTTTGAAAGGGGCCAGCTAGTACAAGCTATCCTGACTAAAGGTGGTCTTCGACTGCCAAAGGCACAGGCGATGACGCTCTCTTGGGCTCCACGGTGACCTCCGTCCTGCCGCTCTGCTGATCTTGGTCTCGTTGCACCAATATGGAAATCTTTGCTTCATGCCTCGGTACTCCGCGCCTATGCTCGCCCCCTTTGCACCAAAGAGGAAACGAGTGCGCAGGCTGGCGCCCACCTGGCGCCCACCTGGTCTTGATCGTCATGGCTTGCGTCACGAGCACCTTGCGAGGTACCCTTTGCCTTGATCTCTCCGCCTCCTCGCGAGCCTGCCTGGTGAGGCCGCCCCTGAGGAAGCCTTGCGTCGTCCGCCCCCCAAGCTTGGCCCCTCGTGAGGGTCTTGAACTTGGGTCGATGAGGATGGGCCGGACTGGGCCACTTCTTGAGCCATGCCGCAGGCCGCACGCAGGCAAGTCTGGAGACCCCCGTTCCCAGGACGTCGACAGGGCTCGCGACGGCGCGTCGCTCTCCTCCTGCTCAGGCGGCAGGGAGTTCCCCTCCGATGAGGGGGTGTTCAGAATCTCACGAGGAGGGCTAAAAAGCAAATAATAATATAACTAACATAACAGAGGCAAGTAAGTGGAAATCAAACAATAGATTATGAATACTTATGATTCTGCCAGGGGTTCACCCTGGGAGGTCTCTTGGGGATGTGTTCGAACTCTGAGTCTATGCTAGGACCCCGATCCTATGCCACACCAATCTAGCATGTAACACCTCGTATCACTTTGCGGCCTCACGCACGGTATTCCCACGGGTGTCGCCTTACCAGGCTCGGGACCATTTGCGCCTTTTGGCTCACGTATATCATAATGTCGCTAGCATCCATATGACAAAGAGCCCGGGCTGACATGGCTAGTCGTGAACCCAAAGTGGCGCTAACTTACAGAGACAGGCATACATGACCCAACACGAATGTGTCGATCAACAGCGAATGAAGCCCAAGTCATAGCAAGCTAAAAGGACTTAAAGGATCACTCCGTGACATTTCCTCGAAGGGACAGACACAGGACCAAAGAAGAATACTTGTCGACCAACCTAAGTGTTCTGGAGCAGTAGCAAGCTACCATGGCTGAGTGGAAGCACTAGGAGACATTTCCCGGTAAGAGAGGCTACCAAGGATAAACAACTAGGTAGTCAGATCCCACACATACCAAGCATTTCAAACATACACACAATATGCTTGATATGTGCAAATACAACATGGCATCACAACAAAACTCTACAACCCAAATACTTTATTTAAAAGGCTCCAGAGAGCCATACATATCCTTCATACAGATAGGGGTCTCATGACCCAACATTCAAGTCATACAACAATACAAGACACAAGCGGAAGCAACATGTCTGTGTACAGACATCTAGAAAGTAAAAAGGCTTGAGGAAGCCTATCTATCCTACAAGGGTCCACCATGTGGTTAGGATCACCACCTGGGCCTCAGGCTACTCGTCGGCATCAAGGTCTATGTAAAATCCATGGGAAGGGGCGGAAGTATCTTCTGCAAATGTAATTCAGCAAACATGAGTACAATGGTACTCGGCGAGACTTACATCAGATCATACATACATGCAAGTTATCAAAAGAGGGATGGTGGGGTTATTGCAGCAAGACAGCTTTGACTCTTGGCTAAACTATCTTCCAAGACTCCAACTTGTAATTGTTTTGCGCACTCGAATCCACTACACACCACAACAATACACTACCGAGTATCCAATCCCGTCATCCTACGGAAGGGCCATCCACGATACTCACACTTTTCTTGAGGCTTTTAGTAGTATCCATTTACTTGTCTATGAACTTTATAGGCAACCAAGTAGTCCTTTACAGCGGACGCGGCTATTCGAATAGATGATGTTAACCCTGCAGGGGTGTACTTCCTCACACACGCTTCCACCACTTATTGCCGTTTACACGACATGTACTCGGCAACCTTCAAGCGGAAGCCCAACGAGGGTGTCGGCCACAGCCTGCCTAAACACTCAAGTCTCTAGTCCAGGTCTATCGCCTATTCAGGTTCCATCCGCAGGGAGTCCGGCCGAGGTTTCCACCTACGGCCCCGAATGATGTGTGCAGGGTTCCCGAGACACCAAACGGGCTTAAGGACGGTTCCAATGAAACAACCCACCATGTACTCCTACATGGCCTCTCATCGATACCTTTACCAAATCATGTTCAACACATCACTCTCATTACTGACATGATCATTTCACTCTAGCCCATCACCCAGATGAACCAGACCCGACACAACTCTAAGCATAGCAGTCGTAGCAAGGTAGGAAACACATACATGGCTCAATCAACTCCTACACATGCTAGTGGGTTTCATCTAGTTACTGTGGCACTGACAGGTCATGCAGAGGAAATAGGCTCAACTACCGTAGCACACAGTAGTTTGAAACGTGGTTGTCTTAAATGCAGTAAATGAGATCAAGAGCGAGAACATGGGATTTTATCATTATGATCAAATGGGTGGTTGCGTGCCCTGTCCTTCGATCGGGTACTGACGGTATTCCTCCAGGGCAGAACCTACCGCAGAGAGCATCGGTAATACAATCAATACCAAACAATATGCAACAATATGATGCATGCATGTGACAAGGTAAAATGAGTGTGTTGGGCTAATGCAACTACAACCAGATGGGTTTGAGCTATTTTTAACCAAAGATTCAAAACCCAAACTCATTTGTGATCTTAAATAGTGTCTTATCATGTTTTTCACTACAGCAAGGTTAACTTGTTTAAACATGCATGAAACCAATACAGATGGATAGATTGGATTTTTCTGATCATTTTCCATATATAACACTTTGCATTTGGAGTTACAAAATAATTTCTAAGAATTTTTGAAGTTAGCACTATTTTCTGGAATTTCCTGAATAATAATAAATCTAGAAAAGGTATTACTACGTCAGCAGGTCAACTAGGCGGTCCAGGTCAAACCTGACCAATGGGGCCCACTGGTCAGTGTCACTGTTAGTTAACTAACTTAATTAGGTTTAGTTTAACCCTAATCTAGGTTTGACTAACGGGCAGGGACGACATGTCAGTGACCCAGGGGGGTCAAATCCCTAGTCAAACTTGGTTAACTCGCTGGCGTATAGCTGCCGGCGACGTCCAGACACAACGAAGGTGCGGGTTTCACCCTCTGGCGAACAAATGGACGGCGAAGGCCACCTACGTGTAGCTGGGAGCAAGTCGAGTCGAGGGGTGGTGGTGGTTGAGCTCAAGGTCACCGGAAACAACGCCAGCGACGAGCTTTGCCGTTGCTGGAGTTCGGGCGAGGCCGAACTCATCGTTGCGGTGGTTTTGCAGGCACATGGCCAGCTTCTACATGGTCTACAAGGTGCGGTGAGCTTGTTGGACAAGGTGGTGTGGCCGTTGGGTGGCCGAAGCTACGTCGGTGATGAGCTCAGGCGGCAGCCCATGCAGTGAAGCTCGTTGTTGTTGTTGTAGTGGACGGCAACGAGAACAGAGAGGATGGGAAGAGGCAGGAACTCACGGTGATCGAAGCGAGCTAGATGGCGAGGTCCGGATGAGCTGGGGCGAGCGTGACGGCGACGGGGATCTCCGGTGACGGCGAGGTCGGGCGCGGTCGTTGCGGTGGCTCTGGCGTGAACGAGCGCTCGGGGCTCGGTCATCTTGACGAAGTGGAGGGCGGAAAAGCTTCTGGACAAGGCGAGGCAGCATAGAGATGATGGTAGCCGCGGCTACGATGGCGGTGCGGCTACGGCTACGTCGGCCATGGTAGGAGAGGGCGAGGGAGAGGTGCTGGGGGAGAGTGAGGTGTCGAGGCGGTCGGGGCTACGACGTGGATGTCATCCACGTGTCCAGCAGCGCGGGCGGCAAGCAGCTAGCGCCGTGGAGAGCTCGCGCACGCGAGCAGTCACCTCCCTGCCTGTCTAGCGGGGAAGAAGCAGCTGGCTGGCGCGGGCCAGCACAGTGCAGGGCTGCCAGGTGGGCCGGCTGGGTAAGTTGGCCTGTGAGTTTCTTTTCCTTTTATTTCTGTTTTCTTTTCTTTCTGCAAGTTTGTGGCTTTTCTAAAAATACCTAGGCACTTTCAAAAATCATGAAACTGCTCATGCCCACTATATAGGATATATCAAACAGTAAACATTTTGGTTTATGATTATTTGGACATTTAAAATATTTTATAGCATTTAAATGTCCAAATGAAAATAACATATGATTTAATTCAGTGACCTTAGGATGTCCTAGAAAATTGTGCACCATTTTTGTCAGAGGTTTTAGACCAAGGCAAAGATGATGAACATTTTAGAAGGGCATTTCAGGTTCATTGAAAAAGATTTTAGTAAACACTAGTTGGATTAAGGGGGTGCTGGGGGTTATGTCATCCCCATTTCCAAGTTTCTGAGTAAAGTAAACATGATGCAGTCACTCTAATGCATGTACTGACTAGGGTTGTGACAACTCACCCCCACTCAGAAAGATCTCGTCCCATGATTTAGGATCCTTTGGGAAGAAGGTGGGGTACTCAAGTCGAAGACGATCCTCCCTTTCCCATGCTGCTTCTTTCTCGGAATGGTGTGACCATTGAACCTTGAGAAACTTGATGTTATGGCGTCGACTGGTACTCTTGGCTTGATCAAGGATATGAACAGGATATTCTCGATATATAAGATTATTTTGGAGATCAAGCGTTTCGTGGTCCACTCCATGGATAGGATCCGAGAAGCAACGCCCGAGTTGAGAAACGTGGAAGACATCATGTACTCTGGAGAGGTGTGGAGGTAGTTCCAATTGGTAGGCAACTTGTCCTCGTTTGGCAAGAATGCGAAAAGGTCCAATGTAGCAAGGAGCCAATTTGCCCTTGATACTGAAGCGATGGGTTCCCCTCAGAGGAGTAACCCGAAGGTAAGCCTTCTCGCCAACTTCAAAAGTCATAGCCTTATGTTTACAATCATATTGGCTCTTTTGACAAGATTGGGCTGTTTTGAGCTTTTCACGAACGACGCGAACTTGCTCTTCTGCTTCCTAGATCATATCCACGCCAAAGAATTGTCTTTCCCCGGTTTCTGACCAGTTAAGCAGCGTTCGACACCTTCGTCCATAGAGAACTTCAAAAGGGGCTTTGCCCAAGCTAGATTGATAGCTATTGTTATAAGAAAATTCGGCAAATGGAAGGCATTTCTCCCAATCCATTCCGAATGAGATAACAGAAGCTCGGAGCATATCTTCCAGAATTTGATTGATGCGTTCTACATGACCACTTGATTTAGGGTGAAAGGCGGTGCTAAAGGAGAGACGAGTTCCCATAGCATTTTGGAAACTTTCACAAAATCGAGAGGTGAAGAGACTTCCACGATCCGAGTTAATTTCCAATGGAACACCATGGAGAGACACTATTCGGGAGATACACAAATCTGCTAGCTGACTAGTAGTTATACTCTCTCGAACAGGCAGGAAATGGGCTACTTTGGAAAGGCGATCGATGACAATGAAGGTAGCGTTATTCCCTCTCTTGGTCCTGGGAAAACCAGTAATGAAATCCATACCAATTTTATCCCATTTCCATTCAGGAATAGCTAAAGGTTGAAGGGTGCCAGCAGGCTGTTGATGCTCTGGTTTAACACGACGACAGATGTCGCAATTAGCAATATACTGAGCAATTTCTCTCTTCATCCTAGTCCACCAGAACCTCTAGCATAGGTCCTGACACATCTTAGTGCTACCGGGATGTATGGTGAGAGGAGATTCATGAGCCTCCTTAAGAATCAACTATCGTAGATGCTGGTTCTTGGGAACTACTAGACGGTTCTCAAAGAATACAACACCTCGGGCATCAATAGAGAAACATTTAGGAACCCCGCTAGCAATGTTTTCCTGGATGCGGGTTATACCTTTATCTCGCTTCTGGGCAGCTATGATTTTATTCGTAAGGGTAGGTTTCGCCACCAAGGTGGAAAGGAATCCTTGAGGAACAATGTGAAGGTTAAGCTTCCGAAATTCCTCATGGAGAAGTGGTTGACTTTGTTGTAACATCAGGTTATTACAATAAGATTTACGGCTTAGTGCCTCCGTCATGACATTGGCTTTTCCTGGGGTGTAAGTTATCGCTAAGTCGTAATCTGTGATCAACTCGACCCAACATCTTTGCCTGAGATTCAAATCTGGTTGGATGAATATATATTTCAGACTTTGGTGATCGGTGAAGATTCCGCAACGGTTACCGTGGAGGTAATGTTGCCTGGTTTTGAGTGCATGGACTACAGCTGCAAGCTCTAGATCATGTGTAGGATAATATTCCTCATGTGGATGCAACTGCCATGAAGCATAGGCAATTACATGATGATCTTGTATGAGTATGCAACCTAGTCCTTGTCGCGAGGCATAGGAATAGATAACAAAGTCCTTGGAGAAATCTGGTGGTACCAGTATAGGAGCAGATCTCAGGTGTCTTTTCAGTTCCTGAAAACTGTGCTCGCACTATGGGGTCCACTCGAACTTTTTATCTTTCTTGAGGAGTTCGGTTAGAGGTTTAGCAACTTTGGAGAATGAGGGAGTCCCGGATTAGGGGGTGTCCGGATGGCCGGACTATAGCCTTTGCCGGACTCCTGGACTATGAAGATACAAGATTGAAGACTTCGTCCCGTGTCCGGATGTGCCTTTCCTTGGCGTGGAAGGAAAGCTTCACGATACGGATATTTAGATCTCCTACCGTTGTAACCGACTCTGTGTAACCCTAACCCTCTTTGGTGCCTATATAAACCAGAGGGTTTTAGTCCGTAGGACGAACAACAATCATACCATAGGCTAGCTTCTGGGGTTTAGTCTCTCTGATCTCGTGGTAGATCTACTCTTGTACTACCCATATCATCAATATTAATCAAGCAGGAGTTGGGTTTTACCTCCATCGAGAGGGCCCGAACCTAGGTAAAAACATCGTGTCCCTTGTCTCCTGTTACCATCCGCCTAGACGCACAGTTCGGGACCCCCTACCCAAGATCCGCCGGTTTTGACACCGACATTGGTGCTTTCATTGAGAGTTCCTCTGTGTCATCATCTTTAGGCCCGATGGCTCTTCCGATCGTCAACAACGATGCGGACCAGGGTGAGACTTTTCTCCCCGGAAAGATCTTCGTATCCGATGGCTTTGCACTGCGGGCCAATTCGCTTCGCCATCTGGAGCAGATTGAAAGCTACGCCCCTGGCCATCAGGTTAGATTTGGAAGTTTGAACTATAGGGCGGACGTCCGCGGAGACTTGATCTTCGACGGGTTCGAATCACAGCCAAGTGCGCCGCACTATCACGATGGGCATGATCTAGCTCTGCCGCCGGACAGTGCCTTGGAGGCTACACAAGTGTCCGCTCCGACCCTTAGCTCGGAGCCGACTACGCCGATCGAGGACGGGTGGCTGGACACTGCCTCGGGGGCTGCTATCTCTATGGCGATTGAGCCGAACACCAACCCTGTCCTTTGCGAAGCTCGTGACTCCAAGGCGCCGGACTCTTCTCCGGACTCCGAACCTTCCGTGCCCCTGCCAATCGAATGCGATTGGGCGCCGATCATGGAGTTCATCATCGCGGACATCTTTCAGCACTCGCCCTTTGGCGACATCCTGAATTCACTAAAGTCTCTCTCTTTATCAGGAGAGCCCTGGCCAGATTATGGTCAGCAAGGTTGGGATGCGGACGACGAAGAAATTCAAAGCCCACCCACCACCCACTTCGTAGCCACTGTCGAAAGTTTAAACGACGTGCTCGACTTCGACTCCGAAGACATCGACGGTATGGACGATGATGTAGGAGATAAGATTGAACCAGCACCTATAAGGCACTGGACATCCACCTCATCTCACGATGTATACATGGTGGACACACCTAAAGGAAGCGATGACGAGGAACAACAGGACGCCATGAGGGATCATTCCTCCGAAAAGCAGTCAAAACGGCGACGTAAGCGCCGCTCAAAATCCCGCCTCGACAAAGACAGCAGCCATACAGACCCAGCCATAGAGCAGGGCGAACCGGTGGACGACGAACATGCCATCGCGCAACCATCCGAACAGGACAACCCGGATAAACAATCCGTCCCCAGCGAAGATAACAGTCCGGACGATCTCACGCCGGGCAAGTTACTGGAGCAGAAGAACCTCCACAAAAGGCTCGTTGCTACTGCACGTAGCCTAAAAAAGCAGAAGCAGAAGCTCAAAACAGTGGAAGATGCGCTCAGAATCAGATGGAGCAAAGTACTCAACACCGCAGACAAATACGGCGATAGTCGCCAAACAAAGAGCTACCTGAAGCGAAAACTACTGCCCGAATTTGATGAGGAGGTCGTAGATCCCCCGCAATCAAAAAAACAAGGAGACCACTCGGTCAGATAGACGACCCCATGGCAAACATAGAGCGGCAAACGGCGCCGCACACAAGCCGGCCCGCGATCCGCACACAGATTCGCATCAAAAAGATGGCCCAGTTAGATCTATCTATGGGCCAAGAAAGCAAGCTCTAGTAATCAATGCAACACATCAAGTATCCGAATACTACGGTACACCTAAATATAGGGGTGCCGCACACCCCCTATGTTTCACCGATGAGGTTCTGGATTATGAATTTCCAGCGGGATTCAAGCCCGTAAACATAGAGGCATACAACGGAACAACAGACCCTGGAGTCTGGATTGAGGATTACATCCTCCACATACACATGGCTAGAGGAGATGACCTCCACGCCATAAAATACTTACCCCTCAAGCTCAAAGGGCCAGCCCGGCATTGGCTCAAAAGCCTCCCCGAAAACACCATTGGAAGTTGGGAGGAGCTCGAGGATGCCTTTCGAGAAAATTTTCAAGGGACCTATGTCCGACCTCCGGATGCAGACGATTTAAGTCACATAACTCAACAACCCGGAGAGTCAGCCCAAAAATTCTGGAACAGATTCCTTACTAAAAAGAACCAAATAGTCGACTGTCCGGACGCAGAAGCCTTAGCAGCTTTCAAACACAACGTCCGAGACGAATGGCTCGCCAGACACCTCGGCCAAGAAAATCCAAGAACAATGGCCGCATTAACAAGCCTCATGACCCGCTTTTGCGCGGGAGAGGATAGCTGGCTGGCAAGATGCAGTATCAGTGACCCAAGTACATCCGAAGTCAGGGATGGAAATGGGAAACCGCAACGCAGCAAGGACCAGCGCCGGACCAAGGGAAACAGTCCGAAGAGCACGGCAGTCAACGCCGGATTCAAAAGCTCACGGCAGAATCATAAAAAACTGCCCCCTAAGGATAATAGGGACGAGCTATCTAACTTAAACAAAATCTTGGACAAGATATGCCAAATCCATAGTACCCCCGGGAAGCCTGCAAATCATACCCACAGATATTGTTGGGTCTTCAAGCAGTCCGACAAACTCAACGCCGAACACAAGGGGCTCAACACACCAAGCGAGGACAATGACGATCCCCACAAGTAGGGCACTGAAAAACAAAAGAATTTCCCACAAGAAGTCAAAACAGTAAACTCACTTCGCGTGACAAAAGGGAAAAATAAAGCGGCGCCCATAGAGGTACGCGCCATACGGCCTATCCCAGAGGAGTCCCGCCACTGGTTGTTAAAACCAATCACCTTCGACCATCGGGATTACTCAAGAAGTATCCGGAATGCAGGATGGATTGCCTTGATATTAGATTCGATAATCGACGGACTCCAATTAACACAAGTCGTAATGGACGGCGGTAGTGATCTAAACCTACTATATCAGGACACAATCCGCAAAATGGGGATAGACCCAACCAAAGTTCGCCATAGCTACACTTCCTTTCAAGGGGTAATGCCAGGCCCATATGCCCATTGTACGGGCTCTCTACTGCTACAAGTCGTGTTCGGCTCACCCGACAACTTCCGCCGTGAAAAGTTAACCTTCCACCTCGCCCCATTTACAAGTAGCTACCAAGCACTACTGGGACGAGAAGCTTTCGCCCGCTTTAATGCAATACAGCATTATGCATCCCTTACACTTAAAATGCCCGGTCCGCGAGGCATCATCTCCTTAAAGGGAAATATCGAGTGTTCCTCGAGTGCGGAAGATTGTGTGACTGCCTTGACAGCCACACACTTGGCGGTTCGGCCAATGAAGTAACATCCTTAGCCCACGTAATAATGAAAGTCAATGCCCCTTGGACGGAACCATTCCTAGCCTACCTAACCAGGCAGGAACTTCCCGAGGACCAAAACGAGGCCCGCTGCATAGTGCGGCGATCTAAAGCCTATAAGGTCCATGAGGGAGACCTTTACAAGAAAAGCACAACCGGAGTCCTTCAAAGGTGTATCTCCAAAGAGGAAGGGCGGAATCTTCTGGCTGAAATTCATGCCGGACTCGGCGGGCACCACGCCGCAGCCCGGGACCTTGTAGGCAAGGCCTTCCGTACAGGATTTTATTGGCCGACGGCCCGGGCAGATGCTCAGGACTTAGTCCAACGATGCGTCGGTTGCCAACTCTTTGCTAATCAAAGCCACATGCCACCCACCGTCCTCAAAACTATACCCATAACCTGGCCCTTCGCGGTCTGTGGGCTTGACATGGTTGGACCCCTTAAAGGAGGAACCCACAAGTAAAAATACCTACTGGTCATGCTGGATAAATTCACCAAATGGATAGAGGCCAAACTTGTTAAGACGGCTGAATCCGGTCCGGTGATAGACTTCATATTAGTGGTCGTACACCGTTACGGCGTCCCCTATAGCATCATCACTGATAACGGCACGAACTTTACGGCCGACGAGGTTAAACTCTGGTGCAAAAACATGGGCATCAAGCTCAACTATGCTTCAGTCTATCACCCTCAAACTAACGGTCAAGTCGAGCAAGCAAATGGTCTAATCATGAGCGGCATCAAACCCAGATTAGTGCAGTCCCTCAAGGAATCTAACACGCACTGGGTAGAGGACCTCGACTCCGTACTCTAGGGGCTGTGGACCACTCCAAATCGCACCACCGGATTTACACCATTCTTTATGGTATACGACGCAGAGGCAGTTCTGCCCTGTGACATAATTCATGACTCACCTCGCGTGCGCATGTACGAAGAAAGAGAAGCCAAGCTCGATCGGCAGGACAGTTTGGACGCATTGGAGGAGGAGCATGACGTGGCAAAAGCCCGTTCCGCATTCTATCAACAGCAAGCTCGAAGATATCAAAGCAGAGAAGTACGTGCCAAAACTTACAACGTTGGCGAGTTAGTTCTACGCTTGCCGGACAAGAAAAAGGACAAACTCAAGCCCAAATGGGAAGGTCCCTTTATCATCGACTAAGTCCTGACCGGTGGAGCATACCGTCTGCGGGATGCATCGGATAACCGACTCGAGCCGAACACATGGAACGCAGCCCGTCTCCGAAGATTCTACGCCTAGCGCCGGATTCTGAGTTCGTCTCCCTCCGTCTATATTTTACATATTAGTTGTCTTCTGTTTCTCTCCCTCTTCCTCCTTTCCTATTACAGCCTTTGAAAGCTTGTTTGTGCATTGTTCGCACATACTTGACGCGCTATCCGCGCTCATTATACCTGGGGGCTTCTTTAACAGAAGCTTATTTGTACGGGCTTCATGCCCAACACATTTGTCACACTTCCGCATGTACCTTTTATTCACCATTATATGCATCGATATGACTTAAGTTTTGGCCATGCTGGGTTGCCTGGCTCATGTGCTTACCCCAACGTTCCCGATTGTTCGGCTAGGCGGTAAAGGGAGCACCTCTGCGATTGTTACTGCCGGGTCAGCCGGATGTGTACCTCAGACTGGGTGAAGCCGAAAGCTAGCGTTCTTAAGGGAATATTCGGTCGTTGAACTAAAAGATGATTTCTTATCTATTTATTTATCTGCCCCCAGATGTTTTTCTGCTTTTTTCGCAGTCCGAACATGCACTTTAGGGCATGCCCCCAGGGAAAGGAACCCCTAACGGAACTATTCTCCCTGGAAGATGTTTCTTACTAACCATGTAATATAACATAACTAGTTGGGCACTTGTCTGATACAGCTCTAATGACCCCTACGCCTGGTCTCCATGCATGCCCCATTTCTTATATAACGCGAGGGTATTCAGACACACTCCGGACTATCGGGTCCCGAGGTTGAAGCGAAAAGGTCCGCTATGACAAACGATCTACAATCCGGCTAGAAGGCATTTTACATGTCATCTTAAATTACATAGTCAACTTGACTGGGCATATTCCTCTTCAATGCCATCCAGCAGGCTGTCTTGTTTACAGTCCTGTTGGGAATACTTCGCGACCAATTCTACTTGGCCATACACTAAGCTCACAGGGATCTCCTCCCCATCGGGCCCCGCAGGTCCGACCTCGGCCATGTGGTTTGGGTCAGCCTTCGTGTACCACGTCTTCACCATGGCCCAGGCCTCCCTGGCGCCTTGACGGCAGGCCGATATCTTCCATAAGAGGAAGCGCTGCCACGCTCCCTGAAGCCTCTCTGCAAGCTCTCCAAGGCCTTCGGGCAGGGAGCCAGATGGCCACAAGGCCTGGGCGACGCCTTTCATCACCTGCCGAACTCGTTCGTGCAGTTGCAAGAGCTCGGGAAGAAGGTCACCCGTAGAACCGGGCATTTCCTCTGCAGGACGGCCTGTGAGCATACCTACAGACATAACTCTGTTAGTCAACTTCCTCGCCGAACTCTTTTTCAAAGTTCGTTCAAGCACTTACTGAAAATGCCACGTCGAAGTCGCCGATTCTCCTTAACGGATTCAGATAGCTGGGCATGAACATCCTTTAGTTCCTCACCCAGCTGGGTGTTGGCATCTTGGAGATTATTTTTCTCCTGCCTCACCTTCGTAAGCACATTCTCGCCGGCCTTTAACCGGTGCATGAGCTATTGCTTGTCCGGATCTACCCCGGCGCCATCTGCAATATTATTGTCAGACTTATACACACGCTGCACTTCACAAATTACTTATCTTTGGAAGCATATATTACCAGAGGGGGTCTCTTTGGCTTCCCTTGCTGCGGCTAGTGCGGCCTCAAGTTGGGCTTTGCACTCCTCCAGCTCCTGGGACAGTGGGGTATTCTTTTCTGGAAGATCCTGCACAATAAATGATCCTTAAATCAGTTATTCTAACTATTTTAAGTCTTGGGGGCTACTGGCATATATAACAGTCAAATTTTCTCACCCGTATGTCTTTTACATACTGCTCCGTGGCTCTGGCTAGACCATTTTGAGCGGCACGGAGGTGCGCATCCCCCGAATTGAAGGCATCCAATGCCTCTGGGGAGAAACATGCGTCACGAAGAACTGTCCGGCGACGCCTGTGATTCATGGCACTCTCCACCTCGGAATGGGTGGCAGATAACGTATCGGCATCCTCTATCGGAGGAGCATCCGACGCACGCCTCGTGTTCGCCTCCGCTTCTGGACCTGGCTTTGGAGCCTGGCGAGCGGAGGATTGATTGGCAACCTCTCCGGATATAGTCCGGCAAGTGCTCTTCTTCCTGAAAAAGCACGAGCGTTATTATGCCCCCCTGTAATAAAACCTGGGAGCAAGATGACACGCCATACCGTTGCATCGGTGTTTCAATCTGGACTGCACTTCTTTTCGGCTTGTTGGGCCTTGTTGTCCCTTGTTGACCAGCCATCGCAGGCTCGGCCTTCCGCCTCGAGGACTTCCCCTGCGAAACACCATTGGTATACGGTGATCAAAAACGCGCACGGACGGGTCATTTTCAAAGTATTGGGACTTCGGTCTCAGTTACCTGCGAGGCAGGAAGTATTCCGGGGTAATCGGCCATAATGGCGACCAAGGCATTATCGATGCTCAATTGGTGGAATACCCCGTCGATCAGCTCCACCTATATGTCCGGATCCTCTTGGGAGGTCGGATCGAGGAACCGTTCCGGATCCTCGGGTTGTGGAGGCGGGCTATTTATATCCTTTACGGCCCGGCGCAGTTCCTGCGCCGAAATCACAAAATGAGATACTTGACTATGGGAGTACGGATCGGATAGGAAAAAATAAATGTCCCCTAACCCAGCTTGGAGGATTGTTCATAGAAAATCCGCCCTACGGATTGACGCGGAGAAATTCCTCCTGTTCTCCCTTGTACAATGCGGACAAGATCTTCATCAGATCAGCGACCGATCCCGGCCCCTTACAGCCGCAGCGGGTGGCATCATCCTCCCCGTTGAAATCCCACATGGGGTGGTCTCTATACTGGAGCGGCTGCACCCCCCGCATAATGCATGTGGCCATGACCCCGATCATGGTTAGTCCGGAATGAGCTAACAGCCTAATCCGGCTCATCAGGTAAAGGACGTCCCCGTTGTTTTCCTTCTGAGGGCTCCGTGGACGCCAGCTTAGGTGTTTCTTCAAAGGAGCGTTGTTAAACTCAGGGAGGCCGACCCGAATAGGGTCTGGCAGGGGGACATCTTCTATATAAAACCATGCCGAAGGCCAGTCTTCGGACGCCTTCTTCGGGGTTCCGGATAGATATCCGGTCCCGGTGATGCGCCATAGTTCGGCTCCGCCCACTTGATATATTGACCTCTCTTGAGAACGGGGCACAAGGCAGAACAGCTTCTTCCACAGCACAAAATGAGCCTCGATGCCCAAAAACAACTCGCAAAGGGCCATGAAGCCCGCAATATGCAAAATGGAAGCAGGCGTAAGGTTGTGCAACTGGAGGCCGTAGAACTCCAGGAGCCCCCAGAGAAACGGATGAATTGGAAATCCGAGCCCTCTTATCAAATAAGAGACAAGGCATACCCGCTCTCCTTTGGAGGGGCTGGGAACGCTCTCCGCTTGCTTTCCGCCCTTATAGGTGGCGAGTCCGGCTCGAACCGGAACCATGAAGGCTGGGGGAAGAAATCCCTTGGTTTGGAGCGCCACTAGCTCGCTGTGCGGTATGGAGCATCTCTCCCAATCTCCAGGCTGAGGGCTAGGAGGGCGAGAGGAGGAGCTGCGTCGACTGTCCATGATGGAATGGATTTCTGTCAGATGCGCTCTGATGAATGCTCACGAATGGAGGATGGTGTGATTTGGATCTAGATCCTTGTCTCTTTTATAGGCAGCTCATTTGCGCAGCTAAGGGGATAAATGTAAAAATACCCTGGCTTTTCGCATTCGTTCAACATGTGGAAGATGGCCATTATTGGGCGTGGAAGCCGAGGAGCGCAATATTTACAAGGAGCCGGGCGCTATTCAACAGGTACACAGGATTTGGAGAAGAACCCGCCTTGCAATGCCGAAGACAATCTACGCGCCGTACTCATCGCCATTGAAGCCTGGTTCGGGGGCTACTGAGGGAGTCCCGGATTAGGGGGTGTCCGGATGGCCGGACTATAGCCTTTGGCTGGACTCCTGGACTATGAAGATACAAGATTGAAGACTTCGTCCCGCGTCCGGATGGGACTTTCCTTGGCGTGGAAGGCAAGCTTGGCGATACGGATATGTAGATCTCCTACCATTGTAACCGACTCTGTGTAATGCTAACCCTCTTTGGTGCCTATATAAACCGGAGGGTTTTAGTCCGTAGGACGAATAACAATCGTACCATAGGCTAGCTTCTAGGGTTTAGCCTCTCTTATCTCGTGGTAGATCTACTCTTGTACTACCCATATCATCAATATTAATCAAGCAGGAGTAGGGTTTTACCTCCATCGAGAGGGCCCAAACCTGGGTAAAAACATCGTGTCCCTTGTCTCCTGTTACCATCCGCCTAGTCGCACAGTTCGGGACCCCCTACCCGAGATCCGCCGGTTTTGACACCGACAGAGAAGTTCTCGACAAAGTGGCGACAATAGCCCGCTAAGACAAGGAAACTCCAAACTTGCTTGACCGATTCAGGTGGAGTCCAATTAAGAATGGCTTGAACTCGCTTGGGATTGACAACAATACCCTTACCAGAGATTAAATGGCCTAGATAGGTCACTTCTGGCAATCAGAATTCACATTGAGGGAATTTGGCATAAAGGCGATGCTCTCGAAGTTTCATCAATACTAGCCTTAGATGCTCGGCATGTTCTTCCTCATTCTTCGAGTAGATGAGTATATCATCGAGGTATACCACAACGAATTTATCCAAATACTCCATGAAGATCGAGTTCATTAACCGAGAGAAAGTGGCTGGGGCATTGGTTAAACCGAAGGACATGACGGTGTACTCATATTGGCCATAGCGAGTAACAAAGGCCGTTTTCGGAATGTCCCCGTTCTTGATTTTGATGGTAGCCCAACCTCAAATCCATCTTAGAGAAGACTCGGGATCCAGCAAACTGATCATACAGATCGTTGATCCTGGGGAGCGGATATTTGTTCCTTATGGTGACCAAGTTGACGGGTCGATAATCTACAACCATCCAATCCATACCATCCTTCTTGACGAAGAGGACGGGACAAGCTCATGGGGAAGAACTAGGACGGATGAAACCCTTTTTCAAGGACTCATCGAGTTGTTTCTTGAGCTCAGCTAGTTCTAGTGGTGCCATCTGATAGGGTGTCCGAGAGATTGGGACAGTTCCTGGGATAAGATCTATGACAAACTCAACATCCCTGTCAGGTGGAACACCTGGCAGTTCTTCTGGAAAGATATCCGGAAAGTCACAGACTACCAAACCGTGTTCGAGGTCTCGCAAAGGACTGGAATTAAGAGAGTAGATCTGTCACTTAGCTACTCGGGTCAAGACATTAACTACCTTGCCCGATGGATGTGTAAGTTGAACAGTCCTAGAGAAACAATCAATCTTAGCATGATGGGCTGACATCCAGTCCATACCCAAGATGATATTAATGTCCGAGGATTTGAGAGCTATCAAAGATGCAAGGAAAACAAGTCTATCGACATGAATTTCATTCCCATGGCTTACTTTAGAAGTTTGCCATCTAGAACCAGGAGTAGAAATTTCCATGGTAGAGGGCATGTCACAAAATGAGATGTTATGCAAACGAGCATAGCAATTGGATATAAATGAATGAGATGCTCCAGTATCAAAAAGAACAAATGCCAGATGGCGGTTAACAAGGAGCGTACTAAGAACGACGTTGGGATCATCCTGAGCCTCTTCAGCTGAGACACAGTTCACATGGCCACGTGCAGCGGTGGTCGGCTTGGCATAGTACACCTTTCTTGTTGCTTGCCACGGCCAACAACCTTTCTGCACTGGTTGTGGTTGGGGTTATTTTGGGGACACTCTTGCATGTACTGACCCGGTTCTCCACACTTGAAGCATGTCGCAGTGTTGGTGCGTGGGGGAGCATTGGCGGTTGGTCCACCATAAGACTTGGGCGGTGCATACTGCTGGGTTGGACGAGGCGCCTGATAGGATGGCCTTGGTGTGAACCTAGGTGGCAGAGCTGTGTTAGGCACCCACACCCGACACTTGTGACAGTCAGAACTGGATAAGAAACCAGTGTCACGGGCGTGCTTGCGTGTAGCTTCGAAGTCAGTCTGGCCTGTCTCAGCACTGATAGCCTTGTTCACTAGCTTCTAGAAGGAAGTGCATTCGTGCAGTCGGAGATCATGGCGAAGCTCGAGGCTGAGTCCCTTGCGGAACCTTGCCTGCTTCTTGGCATCGGTGGATACTTCTTTAGTTGCATAACGTGCTAGGTTTCCATACTCTCTGTTGTATGCATCCACAGTGAGTCTACCCCGGGTGAAGTTGCAGAACTCCTCCCGCTTGCGATCAAGATGACCTTCCGGGATGTGATGCTCATGGAAAGCCTTGCTGAACTCGGCCCAAGTAGTAACCTGGCCAGCTGGGCGCATGGCCTCATAGTTCTCCCACCAAAGGCTGGTGGGGCCTTCAAGATAATAAGCAGCGAAAATGACCTTGTCAGCTTCGGCTATGTGTGCAGAGCGTAGCTTGTGGGTGATGTTGTGGAGCCAATCATCCGCGTTGAGGGGCTTGACGGTATGATGGAAGGTGGGTGGGTACAGCTTGATGAAGTCATTGATAGACACCAAGTCGTTCCTTTGGTGATATGTTGTGTTCTTCTCAACGTGTTGCAGCAAACGATTGGTCTCACGTTTGTTCCTTTCGGCCTCCAGCATGACCTCAGCCAATGAAGGAGGATGGGGCAGATTCGCATTTCTAGCCCCACTGCCTTCAGCCGACTCCATGGCAGCAGGGTTGTTTCGGGTGTTGACCATCCTAGGAAAACAAAACAACGGTTTAGACAAGGATGAAAAAAATTCTAACATAGAACTGGAGAATGTAATGGATGACACGGGATGCAAAGATGTTCATCCGTATGACATGGTAATACAGAAACTGCCATATATATACCATCGGTCATACACACCATACACGGTTTAGTACAAGACGAAACTGAAGTACAACTACGGTGAAAGGAAGATTACATCGCATCGGAGGCATCCCAAGCTCCTATACATTATTTTTCTACACCTCCGAAGTTAGTACACACTAATTCATATACCACAAGACACGCAGGACTATGGAAATACAACTACTACATACTACTAGCGTCGTGATCCAGCTCAGTTGTCTCTGTCTTAGTAGTAGTCCTCATAGAGATTATCCGAATAGCCTGGAAGCGTAACGTGCGGATACGGAAACTCACGGTCACATCGGGCCTATGGACCATATGGAGTCGGATGAGGCCTTCGCCCCATGAAGGGCGGCAGACGGCGCCCACGTGGAGGCATGATACCTCCAACTTCTGGATAATCCATTCGAGCTGGCAGCCATGTGTGAACGGGGTACAAATCCCACATATCAAGGTAACCGGTCTGCATGGCAGGTGCGAGCCGTGTCAGGGTACCCCAGTGGTGCACGCATGTGTTGTACAGCTCCATGCGTAAGGCATGGTTCTCTCGGTCTCTCGTCTCCACCATTTCAGTGGTGGTGCGAAGACGTGGCTCCTCATTAGAGGCATCGGCATAAAGCCCATTGTAATATCCCTCCTGGCCAATGTGTGCCGCCGGAAGATAGCAGAATTTGGTATCCTGAAGTGATGCATACCCGGCTCGAATGATAGAGATCATAGAATAAGCAGCATCCTGCACAAACATCTCCATGGTAATACCAAGCCCCTAGGACCAGTGCAAAGGATCGGTAGCTCCGGGATAAGAAGGGAAGATCCTCACGGTGCAGATGTCCTGACTCTGAATAAAGTCACGAAACTACTCTTCGATGATATATTCCGGATACCATCTATAGCCTATCTCAGTCATCACTCGGACTAACATGGCCGTGTGCCCGGGCACGTCAATGCACCGGGTCAATCGTACCACCTGGTGAGTAGTGCGAGAAGACATCTGGAACACCAAATAATGCAAAGGCATCTGGAACATCTGGAACATCTAGAAATTGAACAACATAACGGCTGTAAATGCTCAAAAAGGATTTCGAGACACTTGCAAAGGATTGCGTAGACACTCAACAACATCATATGAAGGCTCTGGGTCTAGCTAATAACATACTGAGGTAGTGTAACTGAAATGGGGCTTGTAACCAACAATCCTATAAGTTACTACGGATTAGTAACACATGAACCTGATAGAGAGAAGATATCCTAGTCCTTAAGCCCCATGGAAAGAATGGACTGACTTAGATCAGAATGCCATGAGGTAAAGGAGTAAAAAGAGCCTTACGTTCCATCCCACAATCAATTCCCCTACATATATCTAAAGCATTTGTAGACTCGACATCGACCAGTTTGGCTTGAAGGACCTACAGGCAGTCCGACTCTGATGCCAACGTTGTCAGGACCCTGATCCTATGCCATGCTGATCTAGCATGTAACACCTCATATCACTTTGCGGCCTCATGCACAGTATTCCCATGGGTGTCGCCTTACCAGGTCCGGGACCTTTTGCGCCTTTTGGCTCACGTATATGATAGTGTCACTAGCATCCATATGACAAAGAACCCGGGCTGACATGGCTAGTCGTGAACCCAAAGTGGCGCTAACTTACAAGGACAAACATACATGACCCAGCAACGAACGTGTCGATCAACAGCGAATGAATCCCAAGCACCGTGTGAGATTTCCTTGAAGGGACAGACACATGAACGAAGAAGGACACATACCGGCCAGCCTAAGTGTTCCGGAGCAGTAGCAAGGTACCATGGCTCAGTGGAAGCACTAGGAGACATTTCCCAGTAAGAGAGGCTACCAAGGATAAACAACTAGGTAGTCATATCCCACACATACCAAGCATTTCAAACATACACACAACATGTTTGATATGTGCAAATACAATATGATATCACAACAAAACTCTACAACCCAAGTACTTTATTTAAAAGGATCCGGAGAGCCATACATATCATTCATACAGATAGGGGTCTCACGACCCAGCATTCAAGTCATACAAGCATACAAGCCACAAGCACAAGCAAGATGTCTGGGTACAGACATCTAGAAAGTAAAAAATGCTTGAGGAAGCCTATATATCCTACAAGGATCCACCATGTGCTCAGGATCACCACCTGGGCTTCAGGCTACTTGTCGACTTCAAGGTCTACATAAAACCCATCGGAAGGGGCGGCAGTATCTTCTGCAAATGTAATTAAGCAAACATTAGTACAAAGGTACTCAGCAAGACTTACATCAGATCCTACATACATGCAAGTTATCAAAAGAGGGATGGTGGGGTTATTGCAGCAACCCAGCTTTGACTCTTGGCTAAACTATCTTACGAGACTCCAACTTGTAATTGTTTTGCGCACTCGAGTTCATTACACACCACAACAATACACTACCGAGGATCCACTCCCGTCATCCTACAGAAGGGCCATCCACGGCACTCACACTTGTCTTCAGGCTTTTAGTAGTGTCCATTTACTTGTCTATGAACTGTATAGGCAACGAAGTAGTCCTTTACTGCGGACTCGGCTATTCAAATAGATGATGTTAAGCCGGCAGGGTTATACTTCCTCACACACGCTTCCACCACTTATCGCCGTTTACACGACATGTAATCGGCAACCTTCAAGCGGAAGCCCAACGAGGGTGTTGGCCATGGCCTGCCTAAACACTCAAGTCTCTAGTCCAGGTCTATCGCCTATTCAGGTTCCATCCGCAGGGAGTCCGGCCGAGGTTTCCACATACGGCCCCGAACGATGTGTGCATGGTTCGCGAGACACCAAACAGGCGTCCGGTACACCATGCCACATACCTACCGCATCACAGCCCACCCCAAGGGTCAGCACTGCGCACGGCCTCCAGTATACTACAAACACCAAAAACTACTTGCAACTCCTGGATAGAGGACAAGGGCGACTAATAAGTCGAGTAGGGTCATATTTCAGGGCCCAATGCAAGGTAGTAGCTAAATCTTAAGTCACACATACAGATCTCAGTGCTTAAGGACGGTTCCAATGAAACAACCCACCATGCACTCCCACATGGCCTCTCATCGATACCTTTACCAAATCGTGTTCAATACATCACTCTCATTACCGACATGATCATTTCACTCTAACCCATTACCCAGATGAACCAGACCTGACACGACTCTAATCATAGCAGGCATAGCAAGGTAGGAAACACATACATGGCTCAATCAACTCCTACACACATCTAGTTACTGTGGCAATGACAGGTCATGCAGAGGAAATGGGTTCAACTACCATAGCACACAGCAGTTTGAAATGCGATTGTCTTAATTGCAGTAAATGAGAGCAAGAGTGAGAACATGGGATTTTATCGATATGATCAAATGGGTGGTTGCTTTCCTAGCAGGTCTGTAGTCTGATACTGTCCTTCGATCGGGTGCTCACGTTATTCCTCCAGGGTAGACCCTACCGTAGAGAGCACTGGTAACACAATCAATACCAAACAATATGCAACAATGTGATGCATGCATGTGACATGGGAAAATGAGTGTGTTGGGCTAATGCAACTATAACCAGATGGGTTTGAGCTATTTTGAACCAAAGATTCAAAACCCAAACTCATTTGTGATCTTAAATAGTGCCTTATCTTGTTTTGCACTAAACATCAAGGTTAAACCAGTACAGATGGATAGGTTGGATTTTTCTGATAACTTTTCATATATAACACTTTGCATTTGGAGTTACAGATTAATTTCTATGAAATTTTGAAGTTAGCACTATTTTCTGGAATTTCCTGAAAAAAATAAATGCAGAAAAGGTACTACTGCGTCAGCATTGCATCAGCATTGTGTCAGCAAGTCAACTGGGTGGTCCAGGTAAAACCTGACCAGTGGGGCCCACTGGTCAGTGTCACTGTTAATTAACTAACTTAATTAGGTTTAGTTTAACCCTATTCTAGGTTTGACTAACGGGCAGGGCCCACATGTCAGTGACTTAGGGGGTCAAATCCTTGGTCAAACTAGGTTGACTCGCCGGTGTTTAGCCGCCGGCGATGTCCAGATGCGGCAGAGGTGCGGGTTTCACCCTCCGGCAACCAAATGGACTACAGAGGCCACCTACGTACAGCTGGGAGCAAGCCGCATCAAGGGTTGGAGGTGGTTGAGCTCAAGGTCGCTGGAAACGACGCCGACAACGACCCTTGCGGCTGCCGGAGTTTGGGCGATGCCGAACTCGTCGTTGCGGTGGTTCTTGAGGCATGGGGCCAGCTCCTAAGTGGTCTATGAGGTGCGGTGACCTTGTTGGACAAGGTGGTGTTGCCGTTGGGTGGCCGGAGCTACGTCGGCGATGATCTCAAGCGACGGTGCGTGCGGTGAAGCTCGTTGCGGTCGTTGCAGTGGACGGCAACAAGAACGGAGAGGATGGGAAGAGGCAGGAGCTCACGATGATCTCAGTGAGCTAGGCGACGAGGTCGGGGATGAGCTGGAGCGAGCGTGACGGCGAAGGGGATCTCCGGTGACGGCGAGGTCGGGTGAGGTCGTTGTGGTGGCTCCTGGGCGAATGAGCACTCAGGGCTCTGTTTGCTCGACGAAGAGGAGGGCGGCGAAGCTTCTGGATAGGGCGGGGCGGCGTGGAGACGACGGTGGCCGCGGCTACGACGGCGGTGCGGCTGCGGCTGCGTCGGCCATGGTGGGAGAGGGCGAGGGAGAGGCACTGGGGGGAGAGTGAGGTGTGGAGGGGGTCGGGGAGATGACTTAGAGGTCATCCACGCATCGAGCAGTGCGAGCGGCAAGCAGCTGGCGCCGTGGCAAGCTCGGGCGAGCCGGCGGTCACCTCCCTGCCTGCCTGGCGGGGAAGAAGCAGCTGGTTGGTGCGGGCCAGCACAGTGCTGGGCCACCAAGTGGGCCGGCTGGGTAAGTTGGCCTGGTGAGCTTGTTTTCCTTTTATTTCTGTTTTCTTTTCTTTCTGCAAGTTTGTGCCTTTTCTAAAAATACCTAGGCACTTTCAAAAATCATGAAGCTGCTCATGCCCACTATATAGAATATATCCAATAGTAAACATTTTGGTTTATGATTATTTGGACATTTAAAATATTTTATAGCATTTAAATGTCCAAATGCAAATAACGTATGATTTAATCCAGTGACCTTAGGATGTCCTAGAAAATTGTGCACCATTTTTGTCAGAGGTTTTAGACCAAGGCAAAGATGATGAACATTTTAGAAGGGAACTTCAAGTTCATTGAAAAAGATTTTAGTAAACCCTATTTGGATTAAGGGGGTGCTGGGGGTTCTGTCATCCCCATTTCCAAGTTTCTAAGTAAAGTAAACATGATGCAGTCACTCTAATGCATGTACTGACTAGGGTTGTGACAGTCTGAACTGTCCGAAAGGGTTATCTTCCCCCTCTTCGGTGCCACCACCTCCGAGTCTTTGGAGGTTGTCCTCTTCTTCCTCCTCTCTTGACGGGGGAATCGCTTTCCACCTCCTCCTCCTCCTCCTCTTCTTCCTCGTTTCCCTCATGAGAGGAGACGATCTCGGTCTTTCCGGACAAAGCGTTCGAAGGTCCTCTACGGCGGGGGCTGCCCTTGGGCTCCTTGCCCTTCTTCTCCGGCGCCTGATAGGGTGTCTAGACCAGCATCTCTGTCAGCTGGGGGTGGCTAGGTTCTCCGGCAGTAGAGCCAGACTGTCGATCTCCTCCGCCTTTGCTGTTCAGCCCTGTGAGGAAGGGAGCTGATAAGATTCTATTGATTAAGGCATTGACCGAATAGGTCTTCGAAAAAACTATTTAATTACCTTTGAGGCTGGATTCTCGATGTCGAGCTCGATGTCCTCGGTCTTTATGGTCCAGCCATTATGGGCCTTGAAGAGCAGCTTCCATTTCTCTTCATGCGTTGTGCCAAAGAAGCGCTTCAGGGTCTGCGGCTCCTCCAGATTGAACTCCCACATGGGGTAGGCCCGGCGTTGGTAGGGGAGGACGCAGTGGAAGAGCATGATCTGCACCACGTTGGTGAGGCTGATGTGTGTACCCAGCATGTTGGTGATGTGCTTCTTCAACATTTTGACATCCATCTGGGACCCCCAATCGAGGCCCTTAGTTGTCCATGAGGTGAGCCTCATAGGGGATCCGGATCTGAACTCCGTAATTGCCACCCAGTTGGCGTGGCAGGGTTTGGTGATGTAGAACAACTCCTTCTGCCAGACCTTGACTGTCTCGATGAAAGCCCCTTTGGGCCATGTGACTTTGGGCAACTTGCTTACCATGGCTCCTCCGCAGTCCGCATGTTGTCCATAGGCCACCCTCGGCTTCAGATTGAAGACCTTAAGACGTAGGCGAAATTGTGGTGGGATGCGGAGCAGAGCCTCACACATGATGATAAATTTCAATATGCGGAGCAAGGAATTCGGGGCTAGATCACGGCAATCTAGCCCGTAGTAGAACATAAGGTCGTGGACGAAGGGGTGGAGGGGAAACCCAAGCCCCCCGAGGAAATGGGGGAGGAACACAACCCTTTCGCCAGGCGCCGGAGTGGGGATGACTTGGTCCTTGTCGGGAATCCTGTGCGCAATGTTCGCAGAGAGGTATCCCACGCTCCGGAGTTCCTTCACATCCTTCTCGGTGACGGAGGAGGCCTCCCACTTGCGCTTGGAGCCTGACCCGGCCATGGCTGGAGAGGGTGGTGGTGGTGGTGAGGAAGATAGGAGCTTTTTTGGTCACTCGAGATTGAGATATTGGAAGACACGGGCTGGAGAAAGGCATGGGGAAGAAAGGAGGAATCTTTGCCCTCTTATAGGCGGTGAAAATGCCAACCGCCCCTCCCACTCAAGCCTTAAACTTCGCCTATTCCCAATGAGGCCGTGCGCTAGGAGCGGTTGGGTTACCCAAATCCCATTGATGAGAATCCCGTAATAAGTGGGCATGATCTCTGTTTTGACATGACGGGCCAAGGGGGCTCGACCTCAAAATAATGAAGTGTCAAGTGTGACGCTTCACCGGAAAAAGATGCCTGTAAAGACACTATTTCAATTTTTATATTTTACCTTCGTGGCTAATGGTTGTGTTGACTATACAGAGCCGGATACAGTTCTTTTATAATGGAAACTGACATATGATATTCAAGAAGAGGAACCTGCATCGCAATGCGGAAGACAACCCGCGTGCCGAACACGTCGTCATTGAAGACTGGTTCAGGGGCTACTGAGGGAGTCCTGGACTAAGGGGTCCTTGGGCTTCCGGTCTATTCAATATGGGCCCGATTGATGGGCCATGAATATAAAGGAAGAAGACCACCTCCCGTGTCCGGCTAGGACTCCTGTATACGTGAACGCAAGATTGGTGTCCGGATATGCTATTTCCTTTCCCTGAAAACTGACTCTGTACAACCGTAGACCTCTCCGGTGTGTATATAAACCAGAGAGGTTAGTCCACAAGGGGGAGGAGAATATTCATAGGATAGACAAGCTAGGGTTTAGCCATTAAGATCTCAAGGTAGATCAACTCTTGTAAGCCCTATACTCATCGAATAGAATCAAGGAGGACATAGGGTTTTACCTCTTTTAAGAAGGCACGAACCTGGGTAAACATTGTGTCCCTTTGTCCATTGTTACCATTGATCCTCAGACGCACAGCTTGGGTCCCCCTACCCAAGATCTGCCAGTTTTGACACCGACAGTGGGGAAGCGGAGACGCCCACGTCCCATCGAGGGCCATGCGTCAACTTGGTCCGCAGGCGATTGGGGCCCATGCTGCTCTGCATTAGCCCTTTGGATTTGCCACGAAACCAAGTGCGAGCGCACCTTGGGCCCGGGGGCTACTGTCGGTGTTCTGGGAACCAGGGTAGTTAGACTTGCCTGCTTGCGGCCCACGGCATGGCTCCATCGAGGGCCTAGTATGACCCATCTTCAGCCACGACAAGACAAGACCCTCACGAGGGGCCAAGCATCGCGAGGCGGACGACGTCAAGACCTCCTGAAGGAGCGGCCTCCCCAAGTGGCCCCCTAAGGAGCAGAGATTTCTATGCAAGCACTCATCTCATGAGGCTGAGGTGACGCTAGCCATGACGAACAATGCCAGGCGTGCACCAGCGGGCGCAGAGCGGCAGGTTTCATCGTTGGTGCTAAGGAGGCAAGCGCAGGCGCAGAGTCCCAAGGAATCAACCAAAGGTTGCAGATTGCATGCAACAAGACCAGGACCGCCAGAATGGCAGGATGGATGTCATCGTCGAGCCCACCATGGCGTCACAACCAGAAGCTTTGCAGGCGAAGACCACCTTTCGTCAGGATAAGATGTACTACTTGTCCCCTTTCAAAATTGGCTAATGTGGGATCGCTTCCCGCCTAAGTTTTGGGAGAGGTGGACCAAGACCACTATAAATATAGCCTAGCCACCACCGTAGCAAGGGGCCGAGTCCCAGACAGATAGCTCCTCGAATCTGCCACTAAGGGAGTCCTAGATTATGGGGTCCTCGAGGAGCCGGCTTATGTTACATGGGCCGGACTAATGGGCCGTGAAGATACAAGACAGAAGGCCCTCCCTCATGTCCGGATGGGACTCTCCTTTCCGTGGATGGCAAGCTTGGCAATCGGATAATGTATTTTCCTTTCTCTGTAAACCGACTCTGTACAACCCTAGGCCCCTCCGGTGTCTATATAAACTAGAGGGTTTAGTCCATAGAGACAACCACAATCATACAGGCTAGACATCTAGGATTTAGCCATTATGATCTCGAGGCAGATCAACTCTTGTAACCCCTATACTCATCAAAGTCAATCAAGAAGGAAGTAGCATATTACCTCCATTAAGAGGGACCGAACCTGGGTAAACATCGTGTCCCCTACCTCCTGTTACCTTCGATACTTAGACGCACAGTTTGGGACCCCCTACCCGAGATCTGCCGGTTTTGACACCGACATTTTTGCTTTCATTGGGAGTTCCACTGTGTCGTTGCTAGAAAGCTTGATGGATCCATCGATCATCCACAACAGTACCGCCTTGAGGGAGACTTTTCTCCCCGGCCAAGTTTCCGTATTCGGCGGCTTCGCACTGCACGCCAACTCGATTGGGCATCTGGAGCAGATCGACAACTACGCCCCTGGTCATCAGATCAGTTTTTGAAATCTAAACTATGTTGCTCATATCCGAGGAGACTTGATCTTCCAAGGGTTCACGGCCCCAACCACCGCTCTGGCCTTAGATCGGGAGCACATCACCAGGTCCGAAGACGGGAGTTTAAAGCCCGCCAGACTCTCTGCAGCTATAGAGCTTGACACCAGAGAACCGGAGGGGATCGCGTCACCGGCAGGCCCGAAGTCACGCCAGGCTCCCTTTATGATCATGAAGCCGGACTCACCTCCGGACACTAGCTCTGATCTCTTGAGGTCCGCGTCATGTGAGCTTGACCAGGGAACTTCTGTCCCGCCCAACTCCACGGACTCTCGCTTCCCCGTCCAAACCTCGCTCTTAAACAAGGCCCTGCACTTAATGCGATCTCTTGCCATTGCAGAAGAATCACTACCGAACTACCCCCAGCCCATACTAGGGGCTGAGAGCGGGGAATTTTACGTTCCACCCACCACCCATTTCATAGCCACTGTCAAGGACTTAACCGACATGCTCGACTACGCTGCCGAAAAATCGACGGTATGGACGACGATGCCGGAGGTGAGCAAAGATAGGACCCGCCGTTCATCGTACGCTGGACGGCCACTTCCAAATATGATGTGTACATGGTGGACACACTGAAAGAGGATGACGGCGATGGTGGGAAGAATCCAGTTAAGGACAAGCCTTCTGAGGCACCACCAAAGCATCAACGTCAGCGGCGCCGCTCAAAATCACGTCGTGAAAAAGACAGCAATACCGGCACCGGAGACAATAATACTCCGGAGAACGCCAAAGACCAAGAAGCCCCTATCGAGCCAACATCCAAACAGGATGATTGGGAGGATGGAGAAGTTAACCTCGACGATCCTGTCGGGAACAAGGGCTCGGAGGATAGTAACTACCTACCAATCTCCGAAGAGGATGAAAGCCTTGGCGACGAAGATTTAATCGTGCCAGAGGAACCCCTCGAACAAGAGCACTTTAAGCGCCGACTAATAGCCACTTCAAGAAGCTTGAAAAAGAAGCAGCAGCAGCTCCAAGCTGATCAGGACATACTCAATGACAGATGGACTAATGTCCTGGCAGCCGAGGAATACGGCCTCGAACGCCCAACTAAGAGGTACAAGAAACACAAGCTACTACCTCAATTCGATGATGAGGCCTTGGAGCCTATACCGCCAACGCGTAACGCTAACGACGGACCTGACCGACCACCACGTGGCCGGGACAGAGCGGCAACTCAAGCCGAACACCACTCTGCACCACCCCGCTATAGAGGCAGAGAGACATCGACTGCAAGATAAACTTATGACCTACGATAGGACCTAGACAATAGAGCCGGTCAGACCAGATCAATCTATGGATCAAGGGAGTGTGTCCTAGCACGAGAAGACGTCCATCAGGCCTGCCGCGACAAACATAACCTCACTTGGGCCAAAAACCGCATACGAACTTCACCTAAACTACGTCCTAACGTTGCCCGATACAGAGGCGCTGCACACCCCATCCGCTTCACTGATGAGGTAATGGAGCACCAGTTCCCAAAAGGGTTTAAACCCGTGAACATTGAATCATATGATGGCACAACAGATCCCGCAATATGGATTGAAGATTTCTTCTCCACATTCATATGGCTCGTGAATGATTTACATGCCATCAAATACCTCCCCCTAAAACTTAAGGGACCAGCTCGGCACTGGTTAAAGAGCCTCCCCAGAAAACTCTATTGGAAGCTGGGAAGACTTGGAAGATGCCTTTGGAGACAACTTCCAAGGAACTTATATCCGGCCTCCGGATGTCGGTGACCTTAGTCACATAGTCCAGGAGCCTGGAGAGTCAGCCAGAAAAATCTGGACCAACTTCCTAATTAAAAAAGAACCAAATTGTCGACTGTCCGGACGCCGAAGCCTTAGTAGCTTTTAAACACAGCATCCGCGATGAATGGCTCGCCTGTCACCTTGGCCAAGAGAAGCCGAAGTCCATGGCAGCCCTCATAGCACTCATGACCCGCTTTTGCATGGGAGAAGATAGCTGGCTAGCCGTAGCAGCAATAGTACCAGCGACCCTTGCACTTCTGAAGCCAGAAACAGAAACGGCAGGCCCCGATGCAAGAAAAACAAGTGTCGAAGCAACAAGGACAATAACAAAGACATGGCGGTCAATGCCGGATTCAGTGGCTCCAAATCCGATCAGCGGAAGAAGCCATTCAAAAGAAACAATGACGGTTCATCTAGCCTGGACCGAATACTCAATCGACCTTTCTAGATTCACGACACCCCCGACAAGCCTGCTAACCATACCAATAGAAGTTGTTCGGTCTTTAAACATGCCAGTAAGTTAAACACCTAACATAAGGGGAAATGGTCGCCCAATGAGGACGACGAGAGGAGCCTCACCCACCGAACACTAGGGGGCAGAAGAAATTTCCCCCCGAGGTCAAAATAGTGAACATGATATATGTTACTCACATCCTCAAGAGGGAGCGGAAGCGTTCGTTAAGAGACATCTAAGCGATAGAGCCAGTCGCCCCAAAATTCAACCCATGGTCAGCATGTCCAATCACTTTCGATCGCAGGGACCATCCGACCAGTTTCCATCATGTAGGCTCGGCCGTGTTGGTCCCCGACCCAATTATCGATGGATTCCACCTCACGAGTGTCCTCATAGACGGAGGCAGCAGTCTTAACCTGCTCTATTAGGACACGGTCCGCAAAATGGGTATTGACTCGTCAAGAATCAAGCCCACCAAAACTACCTTCAAAGGAGTAATACCTGATGTAGAGGCCCGCTGCACGGGCTCAATCATATTGGAAGTTGTCTTCGGTTCACCGGACATCGTCCCTTTCCGTAGTGGCTATCTTTCACTGCTCGGACGAACCACGTTCACTCGCTTAAATGCGGCCCTGCACTATGCCTATCTAAAATTCAAGATGCCAGCACCACATGGTGTCATAACAGTCAATGGAAACATGGAGCATTCCCTCCATACCGAGGAACACATCGCGGCCCTCACAGCGGAAGTACATGGTGATCTTGTCAAGCCAAACCCTACATCAGCCGTCAAGCCCCGGACACTGTCAAATGAGTCTGTACTACCCCGCAGAACGACAGTCCAGCTCGTCAAGAGCTCGATTAGCAATTCGGCCTCCGTCTCAGCCCCAACCGAATCACGACATATGTACCGCGCGTACATAACTATGCACTAAAAATAGCATGGGCAAAGATTGAGGCATATCAAAGATAAAGTCCACTATACGACTTGACCCTACCTGGACCCTCATATCCTATTTTTCTTATTTTTCTTTTTTCAGGTTCCTTACAACCCACATCACCTTTTGATGGTGCTAAGGGCCCTTTTTCCCGGCTCCTTATGAAAACCCAATCGTTGATCCTCTCAAAGGATCATACACCAAGGCGAAAAGTAGCGCAAACATGTGGCAGAGTTTCTAAAGGATCTTCAAAGATCACCTCTTCCTTTTTAGGACCTGTACATAGGTTTCCCTTGTGCTCGGCATGTAAAATAGCCTCGATGGTTATAGCATTATCTGTACAAATACATTTTGACGTATCAATCAGACTATAATGGAAACAGTTTTTCGGCCAACCTATTCGGTACTGGCTTATTTCCTAATCTGTATTCCCTCTTTTTTCGTTCGATTGTCATGTACACCTCGGCACAACTTAAATCACCAGGGGCTCCATTCAGCCACGTACATTTCTTAAAATTAAAATAAGTCTGAACACTTTTATAGTACAATTCAGCGTCCCAAATATAGCATTATATGCATCGGCTCCGAATCATGTCTTTGGACAATAGTTGGGTTGCCCGGCTCCTGTGATTACTACCTTACATTCCGCTTGTTCGGCTAAGGTAGTAAAGGGAGAACTACTCCGATTGTGTTTCTGGTTCATCCGGATAAACGCCTCAGTAGAGAAAGACAAAAACGGACTCTCATGATGCGGCGAGAGCTGGTCAGCTATTCGGCTACTAAGTATAACTCTCTCTTGCGATTTTTCCCGTGTTACGCGAAGGACCGGTCTTTACCTGGTCAGGCGTCTACAACACCCAAGTTCGGATGATCGAACAATACCAGGGGTTGCGCATACAATCCTATTGCCAAACTCCTATGGCTAAGTGAGAGTGATAAAGCCACATAGTCTGATTGCTTGGTTTGCCGCACTAAACACCTCCTTCAAAGGACCATGACATTGGGTTAAGTGTGTTCATGTGTCGTTTGGAACAACCCCGTACTACCTACATGGGGGTTGAAGCCAACGACTGGCCAACTCCCAGATACCGTAAACAACCGCAGAGGAGGGAAATAATTTAAGATGAAACAAGCAAAAATATTATATAAAAGCCTTGTTTTCATAATACAAAGTTCGGGAAGCACAGATACATTCATTCAAAAATGATGTCCTTTGAACACTGGCCCTCTACAATGCGGGATCCTTCAAGGACTTCGTCAAAATACCGCTCCGGCGTGCGGTGCTCCTTTCCTGCAGGCGGTCCCTCGGTTGCAAGCTTGGTGGCACTCATCTTCGCCCACTTCACCTTAACACGGGGGAAGGCCATCCAGGCACCTTCGATACAGACTGACCGCTTTATAGCGTCAAGCCGAGGGCAGGCATTGACTAGCCGCTTCAGGAGCCCGAAGTAACTGCTGGGTATGGGTTCGGTTGGCCAAAGACGGATTATAATATCGTTCATGGCCAGATCGGCCACCCTATGCAGTTCGGTCAGCTGCTTCAGTTGATCACTTAGGGGCACTGGATGATCCGACGCAAGGTACTGCGACCAGAACAGCTTCTCTGTTGAGGTCCCCTCTTTGGCTCGGAAGAACTGCGGAGCATTTGCAATACTCTGGGATAGATCCGCAAACGCTCCTGGAGAACTCCAAATGCGGGTCAGTAAGGTGTACCTTCTCCTTACAAATTTGCTCGGCATATTAAAGGCCTTACCTGCCGCGATCTTCTCTGCCTCTTGGATCTCCCGGAAAACGCCTTGGGCTTCAACCCGGGCCTCCTTCGCACTTTGGAGCGCCGTAGCAAGTTCGGAGTCTCGATCCGACACCTTGCGCTCCGAGGACTCACATTTGCTTATAGCACCCTTGAGCTCTTGTTGGACTTCATCCAACCTCGCTTCGTGCTTTAGGTGGGCGACTCGTCCTTCTTGGCTTTGGCTAGCGCGCTCTTGAGGGTCTCGACCTCAGACGTGTCAACTATGAGAATAATCATAAAACTCATTTAGATAACGAATCAGAACTCATATGGTTTCAGATATGTTTCGGATTGCATAACTTGCTTTTCCTCCAACTTCCTCTTTAGTTCAGACACTTGGGCAGCGTGGGAGGTTTCCGCTAACATCGAACCTTTTTGTCCAAATAGACATATATGTTATCTCCTACGAAGACTTATTCGATCCTCTGTTCGGCCTTTTTTCGCGAACGCCGAACAGAGTCTCAAGGGCAACTATCTATACACAGGTATTCCTTTTACATATACAAATAGCCAAAAAATAGACATATATGCCACCGTACCGATAAGGGTATGATGTTCCTCCCCAATGGAAGCGCTCTGAAGCGCTTCCACCAGAGTGTATGGCGCCTCCGCGACGGAGGTCGCTGGTGGAGGTGGCGCACCCCCTTCTTTTGAAAGAGGCTGCTCGCCCGACTCCGTAATCGTATGGATCTCCGGAATAATATTCGGTTGGGGGCTGAATTGGGATGGCCCCTGTCGCCGGTCTCCATGGGGGTCGGTTCCCCCCTCTTTTCAGCAACAAAGGTATTACCCTCCGCCACCACCTTTAGGGCCTCCCGCACCTCCTCGTGATCTACAAAGGTTCTTCGGGACAACACTTCGGCATTGTTCGTAGCGGTGGGCGGAGAGGCCTATGGAGGCGGCTCGCTCTCCATCATGTTCGGCCCCAGTGAATTACCAGAGGACGATGATCGTTGGGGGAGATCACGAGCCGGACTGCAATGTGCCGTTCAATATGTTAGAACCACAAGGCATAAAACCTGATACATGTATGGTGTCTTTAGATACTTACAATCCGGCCAAGGGCTTCATCCCGGGGCACCACTCAGGGTGGCATCGGCGTCCGATTCGGAATCATCCAAAAGGGAGAGTTTTCCCTTCTTGGACGGCTCCGCCTCTAGGTCCACGGAAGCCGCTCTTTTCTTCTTTCCCTCCTTAAGGGGAGAATTTCTCTCTTCCTCCTCTTCATCTTCGTCATGAGAGGAGAGAGTCTTAGTGTCTTCGGACACAACGTCGAAAGCGCCTTTATGGCGGAGGCCACCTCTGGCCTCCTTGCCCTTCTTCTTGGCCTTCTTCTCCGGCGCCCGATACGGCGCCGGAACTAGCATCCTCGTCAAGAGAGGAATGGCTGAGTCTTCGGGTAGCAGAGCTAGACATTGGATCTGCTCTGCCTTCTTTGTCCAGCCCTGTGTGAAGAATGGAAAGCTCAGTATACTCCTTGGATTTACAATTTAAGGTCCTTAGAAAACTTACGAGAGTGGCCTGATGAGCACAGTCGAGGCTGAGGTCTTTAGTCATTTTCGGCCACAACTTCCGAGCCTTCAAAAGCAGCTTCCATATGTCTTCATGCGTCGTGCCGAAGAACTACTGCAGGGTCCGAGGACTGGCCGGGTTGAATTCCCACATATACAGAGTTCGGCGTTTCCAAGGGAGAATCTGGTGAAAAAGCATCACCTGGATCACGCTGGCAAGACTGGTGTTCTTGTCCATCATACCCTTGACGCGCTTCTGCTGCATCATCACCTCGTCAGACGACACTCAATCCAGGCACTTGTTGAGCCATGATGTAAGCCGCATTGGAGGCCCGGACTTGAACTCGGGAGCAGCAGCCCATGTGGCGTCACGAGGTTCCGTGAGATAGAACCACTCATGCTGCCATCCCTAGACGGTCTCCACGAAGGTCCCCTTGGTCCAGGTGACATCGGGAAGCTTGCTCACCATGGTACCGCTGCACTCCGCATGTTGACCATCAACCACCTTCGGCATCACATTTAAGGCCTTGAGCCATAGGCCGAAGTGGGGGGGGGATGCGGAGGAATGCCTTGCACACGATGATAAACGCCAAAATGTTGAGGAAGGAATTTTGGGCTAGATCATGGAAATCTAGCCCATAGTAAAACATGAGACCGTGGACAAAAGGATGGATGGGTAACCCTAGTCTGCAAAGGAAATGGGGGATGAACACTACCCTCTCATTAGGCTCTGGGGTGGGAATGATTTGTTTCTTGGCAGGGAGCCGGTGGGCTATGTATGCGGCCAAGTACCCTGCTTCCTGGAGCTCCTTGACGCTCCAATCTGTAATAGAGGAAGCCATCCACTTGCACTGCGCTCCTGATACATGCATGGCTAGAGTGTTTGGTGGCAATGGAAGATTGAAGCTTGCGCACTGGAGCTCGGGGACGGAAGGGCATAGGAAGAAGAAGGCGTGAGGTGAAAAAGATGGGCCCTTATCCTCTTATAAAGGCAGTGAATATCAAGCGGCCCCTCATAAGCCTTAAACCTCGCCTATTGCCAAGGGGATGTGCGAATAGCATGTTTGGATTACCCAAACCCGTATTGATGAGAATCCCATGATAAGGGGACACGATCTCTGCTTTGACAAGACGTGTCAATGGTTGTGCCTCAAAACACGAAGCGGGGGCTGTAAATCGGTTCAGAATAATAACAAAGCCATAACATAATGTCTCGCCAAAAAAGTTGCCCGTGGATGTGACTTATTTTTTTAAGTATTCATGCCCTTACAGCTTAGGGTTGTAATTATTAAATAGAGCCGGATATAGCTCTTATGTGCGGAAGACTGCTTTGGAGTATTCAGAGAAGGAACCCGCCTTGCAATGCCGAAGACAATCTGCGCCGGATACATCATAGTTGAAGTCCGTTCAGGGGCTACTGAGGGAGTCCTGGATTATGGGGTCCTCGGGAAGCTAGCTTATGTCACATGGGCCAGAGTAATGGGCTGTGAAGATACAAGACAGAAGGCCCTTCCTCGTGTCCGGATGGGACTCTCCTTTGCGTGGATGGCAAGCTTGGTGATCGGATAATGTATTTTCCTTTCTCTATAAACCGACTCTATACAACCCTAGGCCCCTCCAGTGTCTATATAAACTGGAGGTTTTAGTCTGTAGGGACAATCACAATCATACAGGCTAGACATCTAGGGTTTAGCCATTACAATCTCGAGGTAGATCAACTCTTGTAACCCCTATACTCATCAAAGTCAATCATGCAGGAAGTAGGGTATTACCTCCATTAAGATGGCCCGAACCTGGATAAACATCGTGTCCCCTGCCTCTTGTTACCTTTGATCCTTAGACACATGGTTCGGGACACCCTACCCGAGATCTGCCGGTTTTGACATCGACAGCCACCACCGCAAGAACAAGCCTCCTAAGGTTGTTCTTCCCCTTGTACTAGTTCATCCTCTGCCCCCGCGAGGCTAATCCACCACAAAGCAGGAGTAGGGTTATACACCGCAAGGTGTCCCAAACCTGGGTAAACTGTCTTGTCCATTTCCTTCCCATTCATCGAGCTAGGCCCTGAGGGCAGTGACTCGATCGGCTAGAGAGGTTGAGCTTCGCACAAGCCCTAGAGTTCGAACCTTTCTTGGGTCTGCGGAGCCCGAAATACGAGAAAAGGGTACACGGGCCTCGACCCAAGTCACTGCATGCAGGCAAGGCTGGAAGTTCTGGGCGGGGCTGGAAATTTCAGGCGCCGGAAGTTCCGGGCCAGCTTCCGGGACCGGTCCGTCCTAACCAGAGAGTTGGCATGGTGGGCACTAGGCTGACGTCCGGGGGCCAGAAGGTCCGGGCAGGCCAGATGTTTTGGGGGCCGGAAGGTCCGGTCAGGTTCCGGGCTAACTAGAGTCTTGGCATGCCCATGCTTGTCTGGGTCATCGGAGGCCGGAAGTTCTGGGGCGGCCGGAGGTTCCGAGGGCTGGAAGTTCTGGGCTCTGGCCGAAAATTCTGGGTTAAACAGAGAGTTGATGCCTGTTTCTTCTTTAGCTCTTAGCTCCGTGGCTTGTGTGTTGTACCGGATCACACATATTGTCTCTGACTTAGGTAGTAGCCATTGAGGGAGTCTAGGATTAAGGGGTCCTCGGACGGCTGGACTGTTGGGCTATGAAGATACAAGACAGAAGACTTCGTTCCGTGTCCGGATGGGACTCTCCTTTGTGTGGATGGCAAGCTTGGTGACTCAGATATGTAGATTCCTTTCTCCGTAACCGGCTTTGTATAACCCTAGTCCCCCCCCCCCGGCGTCTATATAAACCGGAGGGTTTGATGCATAGGGCAGAATCATAATCCCATGTGCTAGACTTCTAGGGTTTTAGCCATTACAATCTCGTGGTAGATCAACTCTTCTGATACTCATATTCATCAAGATCAATCAAGCAGGAAGTATGGTATTACCTCCATAGAGAGGGCCCGAACCTGGGTAAACATCGTGTCCCCCGTATCCTGTTACCATCGACCTTAGACGCACAGTTCGGGACCCCCTACCCGAGATCCGCCGGTTTTGACACCGACGTTGGTGCTTTCATTGAGAGTTCCACTGTCACGTCGAAGATAGGATTGATGCCTTGCCTTGTCATCAAGGACCACATCACCTCCGGAGGAGGCCTAGCCTCAGGCCAAACCCTCCGGCTAGGCGGCTTCACTATGACCACCCCTTCGACCGTCGGGACAACGATGACTTCTCGGGTCATCAACAATCGCCTCCATGTCAGCCTAGAATACTCCGAACAGATGGATCTGACATAGTTGTCATCGTTAAATGAACTCCTGGATCGCATCGCTGCCTTGGAAGTCGCTACGGACTCCGATCGTATTGGGCTTAAACTAGATCAGAGAGAAATTGAATCTCCGTCGATCACCCATCAGATAGGGGTAGTGGAGGATCAATATGGCAACTCTTCCTCTATATCGAGGACGAACTATGTTCCGGGCTCAAAGGTCCGGATACCCGCCCGCGGGAAGACGTGCCCCATTCTCCGTACAAAGAGTTAGACTGTGTGCCTGAAAAATTGGTTGATATCCCAGATCCTGAACTGTTAAGCTTGGAAGTTTCTCAAACTCCGGATCCCAGATTGGGTCAGGGTTCATACTTAAATCCACCCACCCACCCAGATACACGTGATCTTATCCACGTCAGACAACAGTCTCAAGAAACGGTCCATCACTTTTGGGCTAGATTCCTCCTTGTCAAAGACAGGATCAAAGCCTATCGCTAGGAACACGCAATCTCATTATTCTGCAAAAAATGCACAGACGAGGGAATCCTCAATACCATCAACCGCCGTCACATATCACACTTCACTGACTTGGCAACCATAGTACAGAAGTACTGCACAATGCAAAGCGCCTGGCAAACTCAAGCGGCTTCTTGGGAGCCATTGGTTCCTACTCAACCCCTCGTCCGGATAAAAAGGATGCTCCCTCGTCGGTCGCCTGATCCAATAGTAAAAAAATCGAAGCCCATCACAGGGTGCAGAACCGTTCTAGAGTGATGGCTCGATAGGCCATGCAAAATACACACAACACCGGATAACATACCAACCCACAGCCTTAGAGCATGTTGGATACTCCGGCAAGTGGCCAAGAGCGGCGAGGATCTCCTCACCAAAAATACCGCAGAACAACATGGAAATAGACGGTCTTCGATACTTTGTGTATAGAATTTTCACTCTTAGAGCATGTTGGATACTCCGGCAAGTGGCCAAGAGCGGCGAGGATCTCCTCACCAAAAATACCGCAGAACAACATGGAAGTAAACAACACTAGATGGTTTATTATTAGGCTTCATTTGTTGCTCAAAATCTGATTTTCACTCTTATGTTTCTCCTATTTTGCTTTACTAGCTCTATTAATATCATCTTTCAAAATGGAAACAGGAGTCATAGGAAGCAAAGTAATATTTTTACCCTTATGAACAAGAGTATACTGATTGTTTCTACCATGGTGTACAGAATTTTTATCAAATTGCCATGGTCTACCAAGTAATAAGGAACATCCTTGCATAGGTACCACATCACAATCAACATAATCAGCATATGTAGAGATACTAAAATGCACACGAACAGTACGTGTTACCTTAACCTTGCCGCTGTTGTTGAACCATTGCATGTAGTAAGGATGTGGATGTGGTCTTGTGCTGAGAGATAGCTTCTCCACCATCTCCATGCTAGCCAAGTTGTTGCAGCTCCCTCCGTCTATGATGACGCGAACAGAATATTCCTTCACAACTCCCTTTGTATGGAACAAATTATGCGTCTGATTTTGCTCAGCTTGTGTAACCTGCACACTCAAAACATGTTGGGTAATTAAACATCCATGCCTGTTAGCGTCTTTAGGAGCCATGTATTGCGTCTCATGATCAGAATCATCTCCACCGTGTTCTTCACCTGTAATAAGAGCCAAAGTCTCCTCATCGTAGTCAATTGTGGACTCATACCCACCATCCTCAGTAGCAATCGTCACACGCTGAGATTTGCATTCTCTCGCATAATGACCTCTTCCCTTACAACAACGACAAATAATATCACTTGTGTGCCCTGTTGATGCAGTGGAAGAAGAAGAACTCTGTGCAGGCCCGGCAAGTGCGCTCTTGGCAGATAGTGGTGGTTGTGCGGCTGAAGGTGGCACCTGATGGTGGTGGTAATGCATTGGCAGTAGAAGATGCACACGGTGTCCATGATGAAGGTCGACCTGTAGAAAGTTAGTTCGCGCCAATGCTTGTCGATCCTGCACTTCACGTTCAGCTTTACAAGCAAGATGGGATAAACGAGTGATATTAGTATACTCCTTATACTCTAGAATGGTCTGAATCTCTCTATTTAACCCACCCATAAAACGTGGAAGCATAGCTTCATTCTCCTTAACAATACCACATCTAATCATGCCAGTTTGTAATTCCTGATAATATTCTTCTACAGAATTTTTCCCTTATATCAAATGTTGTAGTTTTTGAAGTAATTCACGTTGATAATATGGTGGAACCCAACGATTAGGCATAGCAGTTTTAAAAGCAGCCTAAGTAGCTGGAATAGGATATAATCTACAAGTTCACACCACCATACACATGCAAAACTAGTGAAAGAACAAACAGCAGCAGGAACACATCTCTCCTCAGGATATTGTAAACATGTAAAACGTTGTTCAGTTTCTAACTCCCAAGTAAGATATATATCAGGAACATATCTACCCTCAAATGGTGGAATATTCAATTTTAGTTTAGGAAAATGGTCATGATCTCGTACCTCAGGTGGTGGTGCATCCCTACGGTTGCGATGATATGCATGAGGACGACCTGGTGGTGGTGGTGCTGGTGGTTGCACGTAGTTCCGATTTTGATCAACCTCATCCTCGTACTGGTCCTGCACCTCTGCAATAACAGCAGGAGGTACAGAAGCATCAATAGTAGGTACAACGACACCAGAATTTTGATCAGGCTCATGGGGAACACGCACTACTGGTCCCACTTGATTTGGAAGGCGATGTTGTTGTTGTTGTAGAGGTGCGACAGGTGCAGCGGGCGGTGGTTGTGGAAGACGTGCAAGCAATTCATTGAACTTGTTATCTAGCTTTGTTTCGAACGCCTTCTCAATGCCGTCTATCTTCTCCATGGCCTCTTCAAATCTGTTTAGCACATCTTCCACCTGTCCACTCATCATTTGCTGAAACTTATCATGAAGCTCCTTGTTCGTCAAGTTCTCCCAGTCAATCGCATCGGCTTGTGATCCTGCCATGGTTAGCAGCAATAGAAACACACAAGAATATGATCCTACAAACTACTAACAAGTGGTGGTGGTTGGTGTCACAAATCCGTCAAGCAAATCTCAAATTCTTACCAGTTCTTACCCAGCAGCAGGCGGTGATCGGCAACCGTAGTAGTCAAAACTCTCAAAGCTTCGATAGAGAGATTACCAGGTAGAGTCGAACGCACGATGTAGATGTATGTGGAGCTGGGAAGGCTTATAACATGGTAGCAAAAAGGGTTAGCAATAATCAATTCAGAGATGCAAAGTTGAATAAACGCTCAACGACGATACTGTGCTGGTCCTAGGCTAGACCGTACTAGAGACGCGAGCCTAGAACAGTAACAAAATCATGGCACTGCAAGTAAACAAGAGAGGAGCGCGCTCTGAACTTTTTTTTCCTTTTTTCCACTTTTTTTCCTCTTTTTTTTTGCTCCGCAACAAATTTTTTTCAAAAAAGTCTACAAATGGTCTAAAAACTGCCTAGCCAGAATTTTCTAGACTTAGTTTTTTTTAAACTGGAACTATTTTTCTACTGCGGGTAGCACAACAGTTGGGGAGTCCTACTCTGTCACGACTCGGAGTACGGCGTGATCTCGAAATCCAAAACAGAGTAACAAAATACTGGACTCGGACTAGGACTGGTGGTGGAGATGAATCTGGTGGAACTCGGACTGGTGGTGGAGATGAATCTGGTGGAACTCGGACTGGTGGCGGATATATGTTGCAGGTGGACTCGGATTGGCGGCATGGCGACGGATATGTGGTGGCAGTATATGGCAGCGGCGATGAAGTTGGTGTGGTAGTGGTATATGGCAGCAACAATGATGATGATGCGTCGGTGATATATGGCAGCGGCGACGTGACAACCTGTGAACAGAACTCGAAACTCTAAAGGACTAGATGCTAATACCAGCAACTTGACATGACGATGCAACCGCAAATTCACAAAGCAAATACAACAAAGATTATGCAAAGGCTCAGATTGGTTCGGATAGGATGAACTAACCCTAATTATTATTTTTGGCTTTTTCGTGGACTATAGGTATGAAGAAACAAACTCGATCTAAACTACGAAAAACTGTAAAATCTCACTGAGCAACCTGGAAATCTGATACCACCTGATAGAGGCAAAGGTGTCCCGACGTTTCGATGAGATGGTGACTATCGTTTTCTGTGGGAGTCGACCTTGACGATCCGACTACGAACATGCGAGACATTGCGCCTTAGCAATCGCTAAACCAACTTCCGAGGGTTATTGACCATGCCGGAGCACGATCAACCTGACCACGAGGGTTTATTTCCTGCGAGCAAATGAAGAACAAGCAAGAAACTGAGATTGCAATCTAGATATTGCGAATATAAGAGGAAAGCTTTATTAATGAAGGAGGGGTTCTGTGATGTCTTGGTCTCCTCGTTGAACACAAACAAAGTACGCAAAGTTGCAGCTATGACGAACTTTTAATCTAAACAAAACCCAAAGTCTAAACGATGCCCTAAGGGCTGTATATATGGAGGAAGAGAGGGGGGATTTTGTGACCCTTGAGGGAGCGGTCTGAAACCAACCCTAACTCTTGTTTCCCCACACATACGGACTCTAAAAATAGCCTATAATCAAGTATTTCGAAATTACATGGACATGACCCAATAATAAGGTGACGCAACACCTAGAATAGCTTGTGGATGAAAATTACGAAGTAGCATCTTGTATATTTCGTCCAAGGCTTCGTGCACTCATTATGGTGGCTTCAACGTCCTGAAATCATCACTTGTAACTCCGTTCTTGTTCTCCTTGCGCACGCCATCATCTGCATGCTTGTTCTTGCTCCAATGTTCATCCTTCTCTAAGCTAGGCCGTTCATTTGTAAGCAAAACAAATGTATCCAATTTAGGTAGCATCATATTCTCATGAACATTAGAATCATTACCAAGAAACGAAAGTACCTGGTAATTTAATTGGCGTGCGCGAGCTCTAGTAATTGGTCTAGTATGTATAGCAGCAGGGGCTATGGGTGTAACAATGGTATTGATGTCCTCATCAGTACCGGGGGCCGAAAGGTCCCGGTCAGGTTCCGGGCTAACCAGAGAGTTGGCACGCCTGGGCTTGTCTAGGTCGTCGGAGGCCGGAAGTTCCGGCGCGGTCGGAGGTTCCGGTGGCTGGAAGTTCCAGGCTCTGGCCAGAAGTTCCGGGCTGGACAGAGAGTTGACGCATGTTTCTTATTCTTCTTTAGCTCTCGGCTTAATGGCTTGTGCATTGTACTTGATCACACATAGTGTCTCTGACTTAGGTAGCAACCATGTCTCACTCGAATGTAAGGGGAGCTCAAGTAGGAGTGATGTCACCTCGGATTGAATAGCACGTGCTTGAGCTCTTGTCATGGGCCCTCTTGGAGCTTGGGTTTTTGAGGTAGTGCCCATGGGGATGACCGTGGGATGCTCCGCATCACCTGTCACACAATCTTTGAAGTGAATTAGGTAGATACATTGCATATTTTGAAAAGATTTGTGATGAAGGATATGACATGAAGGTTTTCTCAGAACACAATTTTAATCCACACGAGATGTAATTTTTTTGCAAGTTAGATGTTCAACTATGAACAAAGTAACATAAACATGAGTAAATATCTTGGAGTGGATATGCTTCAGATGTGGTTTTCCTGCAACAAGGATGATATGAGGGATTTATGCAAGGAAAAACACTTTCTTAGTCATATAGATAGCTTTCAAGTCTCAAGAAATTTTAGACTGAGGGTAACTTTCTTTTCCTGCAAGGTCAGATAATGAAGGATAATAATCGTAGTATATCCAACAATAACAAATATAGTTCATCTATCATTCAATGTAATTCTCCCTGTCGGTGTCAAAACCGGCGGATCTCGGGTAGGGGGTCCCGAACTGTGCGTCTAGGCGGATGGTAACAGGAGACGAGGGACACGATGTTTTACCCAGGTTCGGGCCCTCTTGATGGAGGTAAAACCCTACATCCTGCTTGATTGATATTGATATTGTGGATGTTTACAAGAGTTGATCTACCACGAGATCAAGGAGGCTAAACCCTAGAAGCTAGCCTATGGTATGATTGTAATGGTTGTCGTTGTTGTCCTACGGACTAGAGCCATCCGGTTTATATAGACACCGGAGAGGGCTAGGGTTACATAGAGTCGGTTACAATGGTAGGAAATCTACATATCCATATCGCCAAGCTTGCTTTCCACCCCAAGGAAAGTCCCATCCGGACACGGGACGAAGTCTTCAATCTTGTATCTTCATAGTCTTGGAGTCCGGTCGATGATGATAGTCCGGCCGGTGATAGTTAGGCTGATGATGGTAGTCCGGCTATCCGGACACCCCCTAATCCAGGACTCCCTCAGTAGCCCCTGAACCAGGCTTCAATGACGATAAGTCCGGCGCGTATATTTCTTGGCATTGCAAGGCGGGTTCCTCCTCCGAATGATAGAAGATTGTGAACACCAGGATAGTGTCCGACTCTGCAAAATAAATTCCACATTCCACCGTAGAGAGAATAATATATACACAAGTTCAATCTGCTGACGTTTTTTTGCGGCATGACGTCACGCCACTACCAAGCCATTACTTGAATCGTTTTTTACTCCACCACCTCAGCGCATTTAGCGAAGCGGTTTCCTTGGCACGTCTTGTCGAAGCAGAGATCGTGTTCCCCCTTAATCTGGGATTCTCATCAATACGGACGTGGGTAACCCAACCGCGCCCGTCGCCCTGCCCCCTCTATCGAAGGCGAGTCCCAAACGGTCACGGAGACGGCTCTTGGTATTCTCCCTCTTTATAACGGGACCAAGGCTCGTTTCTTTTCTTCAATTCTCCATCGAATCCTCTCCCCGCTCCAAGTTCCAGCACCTAGAGATCCAGATTCGAGCGCTTCGGACCTTCAACGATGTCCGGTTCCGACCTCCAGGGCCGGTGGATGCCCTCCTCCGTCACGGAGGAGGACGTGCTAAATCTGCGGGAGGCCAAGTACCTGGCTTATGAGATTTCACACAGGTAAGTAGTTCCAAGTCCGGACATAACCGTTGTTTGCCTTTCGATAATTTGCCTTATGACCAACTTCCTTCTAAACAGGAGTGGATAGCGGAAGAAAAATTGATATGGTGTCCGGCCCCCCTCCCCGAGACCGCGCTGGATTCCGTGCTGGTTCGGATGCTTGAGGTTGCGCCTCCAGAGGAAGGCGAAGGGGAAAACAGGAAAGCTACTGCCTCGCCTAAGGAGGCTCTTGAAAGAGGGGGGATCGAGAATCCCTCCCTCCAAGGGGAGAAGAGGACTGCCTCCGAGGAACCGGGGGCAAACGCCCCTAAACGGGGGAAGAAATCTTCGCCGGAGGGTCCTGCGTCCAGGGAGGCCCCGGCTGCACAATCTTCCTTAAAGAATCAGCCCTCCAACGAGCCGTAAGTAGAAAGAAAGGAGTTTTATAATAAGGGACATCCCTGTTTGTGCTTCTGAGGATAACTAAAGTTTTTACCTTGTAGTTCGGATCTCCGTCCTTCGCAAATGAGCTCGTCTTCGGGGGACCTTCGTCCGGAGATGATGGAGAGCGAGACGCCTCCATCCGGGGCGCCGTTGGATAGGGCGGACGAGCCTGAAGTGTCATCACGGAGGGAGCCCCCTGGTTTGGCAAAGCCGGATAGTTCGGCGCCAACTGGTGTACGGCTGAAGGGTCTACTTGGGAAGGCGTCTATCTCAGAAGATCACCACGCATTGATGAGCATGGTGATTGAAAGGGTTTCGTCCGCCGAAGGCGGGTTGCATAATGCCGTCAGGAGTTTGCTGGCGGGGTTTGAGGTGTGTAAAAATGACACACCTTTTAACAGTTTAGCATATAGAATGCGCCCTGTATAGATAGTAGCCCCTGAGACTCGGTAGGTTGTCGAAATCGACAGCGTGCCGAGGATCAAAATCGCAGGTTTAAATTCTACCGTGCCGATGCGGTGGCGGGTCGTCCGGAGGCCAGCCGGACTGATGGAGTTGCTGATGTCACATCCCTAGTTCTGACAATGCCTAGTGCATGCATTAGAGTGTTGCATCATGTTTAAATTTCATTTAAACCTGAAATGGGGATTGACTAAACCCTAGCAGCAAATGAATTCAACTAGGGTCAAAATAAAATCTTTTTCATTAAACCCAAAATGCCCTCTAAAAATGTTCAACATTTCTGGTTTGAGGTGAAAGCATCTACCAAAAATGATTTATATTTTTGCAGGACATATTGGGATCTGAATTAAATCATACTCTATTTGCATTTGGGCATTTAAATGCTATAAAATATTCTAAATGCCCAAATAATTCTGAAAATAAGTGTGGGCTGTTGGAAATAATCTAAATAGAGCCCCTGATTATTCCAGGATTTTTTTTAAGATGCCTAAGTATTTTTAATAAAGCCCTACAGTTGCAGAAATAATAGAAAACAGAAAATAGAGGAGAGAGAGAGAACTCACCTGGACCTACCTGGCAGCCCACCTGGCCGGCCCAGCAGGCGGCCTGGCCAACTGGCCCAGCCCACCACCACAGCCCCTCCGTCGTCTTCCTCCCCTCGCCCCGAAGCAGCTGCGTGCCCGCACGCGAGCGACCGCGGCCACGTCCTCCCGCCACCTCCTGCTTGCCCTCCCTCTTCCTGACCTGCGCCACGGAGACGCCACGCACCCCCTGGCCCCTCTCATTCTCCCTGTTCTCCTCCCCCTCCTCTGTTTCCCTCTCCCGCGAACGGCCGAACGCCATCGTCGCCGCCGTTCGTCACCGCCGCAGCCACAGCCACTCCCTCGCTCCCTCTTCGTATCCCCGTGCTCCGCATCGTCGTCCTCCTCGTCCACCCCGAGCCAAGCAACCAGGGGAGCGCTGCATCGCCGCCCCGGACGTCTTCTTCAACCTCGGTGCCGGCGATCTCCGTCGCTTGATTCGCCGCGTCCAGAGCCTCCCCGGCCCCGCCGTCTGCACCGTCTGACTCGCCGTGAGCCACTTACCTTATCCCCTAACTCCTTGTGCTCGCCCCCGTGCTGTAGCGCCGTTCCCCACGAGCACTAAAGCCGCCGTCCGCCATTGCTGCTGCACGCATAGCCTCCATGCCCCTCTGGCCTCACCATGCTGCTCGTGGTGCTCCCCGTGCCTAGCAGGTGCTGCCCAGCCTCTCTTTTTGCTCACCGACGCACCGTAGCGACGCGCCCGTGCATCACCGACCACCACCACCGCCAAAGCTCGTCGCCGGCGCCTTTTCCGGCGACCCCGAACCCAACTACCTGCACCACTCGCCGCGGGCCACTCCCAGCTATCCATAGCGCCCAACGGCGCCCCGAACGGTGCCCTGTACGTGAAACCCGCACCTGCACCGCCGCGTTTAGCCTCGCCGGCGGCTGAACGCCGGCGAGTTGACCCCGCCGACCAGGGGGTTTGACCCTTTGACCTCCCCTGGGTCCATGACAGGTGGGCCCCCGCCATCAGGTGATTAGCTTAAGCTAATCACCACCTAATCTAACCCCAGAGCCACTGACATGCGGGCCCCGCCCGGCTAACTAAGTTAGTTAGGGCTAACTAACCTGGTTAGTTGACTGAGACACTGACGTGTGGACCCCACACGTCAGGTTTGACCCTGATCGACCCCTGTTGACTTGCTGACGTCACGGTGACGCACTGCTGACGCAGTAAATGTTTCTGGAATTTAGATAATTCTTAAATGATTTAGTAATTCCAGAAAATGCCTAAAACTTCAATAAATCATAGAAAATTAACCGTAACTCCAAATTAAATAATTTATATATGAAAAATTATCAGAAAAATTCAAGGAATCCATCTGTACCATTTTCATGCATGTTAGAACAACTTATAGCTGCTGTTTAGCACAAATCAATTAAATGGCATTTGAATAATCACATATGGGGTTTAAATTTGAATCTTATATTCAAACCAACTTCATTTAATCTGTTGCTAGTTGCATTAGCTCAAAACACATTCATATTGCCATGTCATGAGCATGCATCATATTGTGCATTGCATTGATTGTGTTCCTTTCTGTGTTGCCGGTATTTGTCCCCTCTCGATAGACGTGATACCGATGATGTGATCGTTGACACTGATGAAGACTCAATGCTATCTTCAGAAGTGCCAGGCAAGCAAAACCCCCTTGTTCATTCCGATACAATCCTACTCTCTCGCTCCTGCTCTCTTTTACTGCATTAGGACAACACCGATTCATCTGTTACTTGCTGCGGTAGCTGAACCCCTTTATCCTTTGCATGACCTGTCATTCCACAGTAAATAGATGAAATACACTAGCATGAGTAGGAGTTGTCTGAGCCCTGTTGTGCCTACTCATTCATGTTTGTTGTCATGCCTGCTACTGCTTAGAGTTGAGTCAGGTCTGATTCATCGGGGATGAATCAGAGGTGTGTGAACATGTCCTACCGTGTATGAGCTAAGTGTGTGAACACGATTTGGTAAAAGGTGTCGGTGAGAGGCCATGTAGGAGTACATGGTGGGTTGTCTCATTGAAGCCGTCCTCAGGAACTGAGTTCTGTGTTTGTGATCCATGATTCAGCTACTACCATACATTGGGCCCTGAAATATGACCCCGCTCGACTTCTTATTCACCCTAGTCCTCTGTCCAGGAGTTGCAAGTAGTTTCTGGTGTTTGTAGCTTACTGGAGGCCGTGGACAGCGCTGACCGTAGGGGTGGGCTGTGATACCGTAGGTACGTGGCACGGTGTACCGGATGCCCGTTTGGTATCTCGGGAACCCTGTTCACATCGTTTGGGGCTGTGAGCGAAACTCCGGCCGGATCTCCTCATGGATGGAACCCGAATAGGCGATAAACCTGGACTAGAGACTTGAGTGTTTAGGTAGGTCGTGGTCTACACCCACGTCGGCTTTCGCTTGAAGTCTGCCGAGCACATGTCGTGTGCAGACGCTAAGTGGTGGAAACATGTATGAAGAAGTACACCCCTGCAGGGTTAACATCATCTATTCGAATAGCCGTGTCCGCGGTAAAGGACTTCTGGGTTGCTTATATCAGTTCATAGACAAGTGAAAGTGGATACTCTAAAATACTCAAGATAAGCGTGAGTGCTATGGATGGCGTTCTCGTAGGGAGACGGGAGCGGATCCATAGTGGTGTATTGATATGGGGAATATGTGGACTCGTGTGCGCCACCTCAAAAGAGTTACATTGCAGTCGTAGTTCAGGATAGCCACCGAGTCAAAGCTGGCTTGCTGCAGTTAAACCCCACCATCCCCTTTGTTGATAATGATGCATATGTAGTTAGTTCTGATGTAAGTCTTGCTGGGTACATTTGTACTCACGTTTGCCTATTTTATGTTTTTGCAGAGAGACTTCAGTCTCACTATTAGTTCCGCTTGGACTTCGACGTTTAGCTTGTTACCTCAGCTACGATCTTGTGCCCTCGGCAGGATCTGGTAGATAGTCAGGCTTCTCAGCCTTTTTAATTTATAGATGTCTGTACTCAGACATGATAGCTTCCGCTTGTGCTTTGACTTGTATGCTCTGATTGTTGGGTCATGAGACCCATGTTTGTAATGTCTCGCTCCTCGGAGCCTATTGAATAGACTACTTGAGTCGTAGAGTCATTTTGTGATGCCATGTTGTATTGCACATATCGAGCATATTGTGTGTATGTTATTGAAATGCTTGGTATGTGTGGGATCTGACTATCTAGTTGTTTATCTTTAGTAGCCTCTCTTACCGGGAAATGCCTCCTAGTGTTTCCACCGAGCCATGGTAGCTTGCTACTGCTCCGGAACACTTAGGCTGGCCGGCATGTGTCCTTCTTCGTTCCTGTGTCTGTCCCTTCGGGGAAATGTCACGCGATGAATACCGGAGTCCTGTTAGCCCGCTACAGCCCGGTTCACCGGAGTCCTGCTAGCCTAGTGCTACAGCCTGGATTCACTCGCTGATGACCGACACATTCGATGCTGGGTCATGGATGCCTGTCCCTGTAAGTTTGTGCCACTTTGGGTTTACGACTAGCCATGTCAGCCCGGGCTCCTTATCATATGGATGCTAGCGACACTGTCATATACGTGTGCCAAAAGGCGCAAACGGTCCCGGGTAAAGGTAAGGCGACACCCGTGGGAATACCGTGCGTGAGGCCGCAAAGTGATATGAAGTGTTACATGCTAGATCTATGTGGCATTGAGTCGGGGTCCTGACAGTGTTGGTATCAGAGCTTGACTGCCTGTAGGATTACCAAGCCAAACTGGTCGGAGTTGAGTCTAGAAATTCTTTAGTTATATAAGGGAATTGATTGTGGGATGGAACGTAAGACTCTTTTTACTCCTTATACCTCATGGCCTTCTGATCTGAGTCATCATCTTCTCTTCTATGGGGATTAAGAACTAGGCTATCTCTTCTTTCCATCAGGATCACGTCTTACTAATCCGTAGACTTATAGATTGTTGGATTTAAGTCTCAGTTCAGTTCCTACTACTTCCGTATGTTAATTGTTGATCTCGGAACCTTGATATTGTGCTTCTGAGTGGTTATGCCACCATTTTGTGAATGTCTCAAATCTTTTTGAGCATTTACAGCCGTTATGCTGTCCGAGTCATCCCAGGTCTCTAAACAGTCTGATGCATTTGCAAATCCTTTCCTTCCGTCTCTGATGTCCCTTTTGGTCGGAATAAGCACACTAATCGGTAGGTTGAGGTACTTTGTTACCTCGGCGTAGATGTTGGAGCTATTATTATGACCTTAGGTGTTTGGGAAGTCACCTAGCAAGTTAGCAATGCTTTTGTGTCCCCAGTGTGATGATTCTGGCCTTTATTCTCGGAAGCATCCCGTGATGCTACTTAGTAGTAGGTATTCTATTTCTGGGTTTTGAACCCGAGATTCACTCTACCTACTTCATGTTGATAGTGTTGCTAGTGCCTTTAGGATATTAGTAACCTTTGCGATAGTCCTTGAAGTCCGTGGTGTCTTCTTCTTCCAAATACCATGAACTACTTATGGCAGAAGTTCCTCGTTGAACTGAACGATCACAACCAGAGTGCTCTTGATGAGTTCTCCATTATATGTTATGGCTCCGCCAGTTCTACTTTTCTGCATGGGTTATCCGGAAGAAATGTTGATCTCGCTCGACATACTAATCTATGCATCCACAACTCAGAAAATTATATGTTCCTTTGAGTTGTCTCTCTTTAGTTGTCTACTGACCTTCGTCTATCAATTGATAGTCCAAGGGTATATGCATTCGTTTATCGATGCCTATTACCCTTGTGGTCCGTCAAGCCATTCTGTCCTGAATGACTTGGAGAAACAAACTCCAGTACCTCATCCATATCCAGGATTGGGTCAAAGAAGTTGTGCTCCGCAGATCAAATTGCTAATCCAGCTTTTGTTCTGCTCTACCTTGGAGTATTACCATCTTTATATCGGGATTGTTATAGAAATTGCACACCATCCTATGAACTCTTGGTGCAGTGATACTTCTTGCCATCATTGTTCATTCCTCGGTTCCTGTGTTATCGTAACCGGAATGCCGACAAATGAATCATGGCGTGTGAAATCAATACTGCTAGCAACTCTGTTGCTTGGTAGTTAAAGGATAATAATTTCATTCTTAGTATGTTGGTTTTCGAATCATCCTTCTAAGACTGATCGTGCTACCTAGTCCTTATTTCGGTGCACCCTTCGATTGATGAGTTAGGATCTTGTCAAGTCCTCACTCATTTGATCATATCGTCTTGCCCTCAAAAGCAAGATTGTTCTCGAGCTTAGTAACATACCGGTGGTTCGTGACTTTCCAAATATCTTCTTGGAGGTGTTACCGGGTTGTCACCTGACTGTTATGTTGAGCTCGTGATCAAGTTGGGTTATCCTGTAAACCACCCTTCTCCAAGAATCCGTGTTGGATACCCCTGAGCTAGTTGGTTAAGCTAGACAACAACTTGGAGAGTTGGAAGATAAAAGCTTGCCTGACTTAGTTCGTTCCAAAGGGATATTCTTGTGTAGTGTGTGTTGAAGAAAGATGATATCTTCATCGATTGGTCCCTGTGATCAGTTGCTGGACCTATTGTCTTATCAATCCTTTGATTTGAGTGTGGGCTATCGTCAAATCAAATCAGTACTAACGATGCTCGTAATGTTGTCTTACTCGTGGTTGATCCCTCGAGCATACACCATTACATCTTTGGTCTGACCAATGCTATCACCGTGTTCACATGATGGTGGAAGTCCAGTGATATGGAAATTCCGATGAGTTGCTGTTGAGCCCATCAGTAGCATTTTGTCTCCCCCCATGAATCATGTTGAACATCAACCTAGTGTTGGAAACTTTTGTAAGCATTTCTTCGTGTTTCATTCATGAAGCATATGTTTGGATGAAGGTAGTGACTTCCTTTAATTCATGTGCATCTGATGCAAGTTGCCGCCGTGGATTCGAGAAAGTCAATGTTGCTTTCTTTGGAATCATTCCAAATCAGTCATGCACATGTGCGAAGAATGCTGTGGTTTGAAGACTTGCAACCTTCAATCTATATGTATTCCTAGAACACCAAGCCACTGGTTGATTTGTTCAAGGAGAAGGAGTTCCTTCATAAGAGCTAATCCGGACTTATGTAAGGACTTCGATACCCTCGTTGATGGTTCCCCCTCCTGAACTCGGTAGTGTTTTATTATAAGACTACCACGTGGTCATGCTTGTCTGGGACAACGTGTTCACATGTTAGTAGCAGAACCAGCTCATGTTTTGGAGCTTGCTATCGTAGTTCATCTCCCGAGAATCCCGCAACGTCATCTTGTCGATTTGTGTTGCAAACCTTCATTTTTCTTCCTAGACTCGATGGGTCTGGAATATTCTGACACCAACCAGATCTGAATCTCAGGCAGATATGATGGTTGGAACATTTTCCAAGAACTATAATATTGGTCGCGCGATAACCGGTAAAGTGGATGTCGTGGCCAACACACCAGCCGGAAAACCTGTTATTATAATATCTTGATTGATGAAGTTGGCCACCCCCCCCCATAGGGATTTCGTAGGATTTACTCCCTAGTTGCCCTATGGATTTTTGTGTTCCCGAAGTCCGACCTTTTTACTTGATGTTTTAGATATCAAACCGTATCTATGAATGGGATACACTAGCACATCAAGGAGAACATTAGAAGCGGAGTGCTAAATGTCTCTCGGTCGATCATCCAGATTTTATTTTCTTGGCCCCGCCAAGGGTGAAATCTGAGAAGGTGTTATCTTCCTTTGCATCTGCATCCTCCATCACCATTCATCATGGTAGTAAGTTGTGTTACCGGACCCTTGACACGGATGTTGGTAAAACCTTGATGATTATGGAATTGCTCAAGTTCTTGAGAGCACGCGCAAGTGCTAGGTTTGATCGTCGGCATTAACTGTATAGCGCTCTCGGTTTCCTCGGTTATGCTATAACCAGTCCAATAGTGGGATAACTCTCTATTGTTGGGTTTTTCCCCAGTTACCAGAATCATTCCCAGCATTTGCATTTTGTTCCTAGCTTGCACCGCCAATGTGCCATTCTACCATGGGTCTCTTCCATTCCCGGTGATAAGCAAAATCATCCATTACGTTGTCTTCAACAAGGTAATCCACATCATCCAAGTTTGAGTATGCCATTCTACCGAACCCCTCTAAATGATCGATTATGATTTGCCTTAAGCTGGTATAAAGAGTCTCAGTGATCTCTATATCAAAGGTAATTCTTTTTGCCACTTAAGATATTTCTACGAGTCACCATTCCTAAGATGTCTCGATGTGGTTTCATGGCAACTCAACTCCTCGCTACGTTGACAATCGTTTACCACCTTTTTAAGTGTGGAATTGTTGTCCACCTAGTGAACCTTCGTCATCCGTTTCTTTCCACCCCTCTTGATGTGTATCTCGTGTCTCAACCCGAGAGATGGTTCTATGTCTCATTCCGTGAGTTAATCCTGAGTTGTTCGATCTTCGAGCAGATCGACCCTGCTAGAGTCCCCTTCTTTCCTCCATGTCATGTTGACAGGATTTCTCAAGGCAAGACTTCAAGACAATGATGGTGATCGAATCAACGTTCATCCGAAGTGCAACCTGGATCGTGAAGATTATACTAGTTGCGTTTCCCCTTCATCCTACCCTACGCTTGAATCTCGAGACGAGATTCTTGTTTAGTGGGGGTGAGTTGTCACATCCCTAGTTCTGACAATGCCTAGTGCATGCATTAGAGTGTTGCATCATGTTTAAATTTCATTTAAACCTGAAATGGGGATTGACTAAACCCTAGCACCAAATGAATTCAACTAGGGTCAAAATAAAATCTTTTTCATTAAACCCAAAATGCCCTCTAAAAATGTTCAACATTTCTGGTTTGAGGTGAAAGCATCTACCAAAAATGATTTATATTTTTGCAGGACATATTGGGCTCTGAATTAAATCATACTCTATTTGCATTTGGGCATTTAAATGCTATAAAATATTCTAAATGCCCAAATAATTCTGAAAATAAGTGTTGGCTGTTGGAAATAATCTAAATAGAGCCCCTGATTATTCCAGGATTTTTTTTAAGATGCCTAAGTATTTTTAATAAAGCCCTACAGTTGCAGAAATAATAGAAAACAGAAAATAGAGGAGAGAGAGAGAACTCACCTGGACCTACCTGGCAGCCCACCTGGCCGGCCCAGCAGGCGGCCTGGCCAACTGGCCCAGCCCACCACCGCAGCCCCTCCGTCGTCTTCCTCCCCTCGCCCCGAAGCAGCTGCGTGCCCGCACGCGAGCGACCGCGGCCACGTCCTCCCGCCACCTCCTGCTTGCCCTCCCTCGTCCTGACCTGCGCCACGGAGACGCCACGCACCCCCTGGCCCCTCTCATTCTCCCTGTGCTCCTCCCCCTCCTCTGTTTCCCTCTCCCGCGAACGGCCGAACGCCATCGTCGCCGCCGTTCGTCACCGCCGCAGCCACAGCCACTCCCTCGCTCCCTCTTCGTATCCCCGAGCTCCGCATCATCGTCCTCCTCGTCCACCCCGAGCCAAGCAACCAGGGGAGCGCTGCATCGCCGCCCCGGACGTCTTCTTCAACCTCGGTGTCGGCGATCTCCGTCGCTTGATTCGCCGCGTCCAGAGCCTCCCCGGCCCCGCCGTCTGCACCGTCTGACTCGCCGTGAGCCACTTACCTTATCCCCTAACTCCTTGTGCTCGCCCCCGTGCTGTAGCGCCGTTCCCCACGAGCACTGAAGCCGCCGTCCCCCATTGCTGCTGCACGCATAGCCTCCATGCCCCTCTGGCCTCACCATGCTGCTCGTGGTGCTCCCCGTGCCTAGCAGGTGCTGCCCAGCCTCTCTTTTTGCTCACCGACGCACCGTAGCGACGCGCCCGTGCATCACCGACCACCACCACCGCCAAAGCTCGTCGCCGGCGCCTTTTCCGGCGACCCCGAACCCAACTACCTGCACCACTCACCGCGGGCCACTCCCAGCTATCCATAGCGCCCAACGGCGCCCCGAACGGTGCCCTGTACATGAAACCCGCACCTGCACCGCCGCGTTTTGCCTCGCCGGCGGCTAAACGCCGGCGAGTTGACCCCGCCGACCAGGGGGTTTGACCTTTTGACCTCCCCTGGGTCCATGACAGGTGGGCCCCCGCCATCAGGTGATTAGCTTAAGCTAATCACCACCTAATCTAACCCCAGAGCCACTGACATGCGGGCCCCGCCCGGCTAACTAAGTTAGTTAGGGCTAACTAACCTGGTTAGTTGACTGAGACACTGACGTGTGGACCCCACACGTCAGGTTTGACCCTGATCGACCCCTGTTGACTTGCTGACGTCACAGTGACGCACTGCTGACGCAGTAAATGTTTCTGGAATTTAGATAATTCTTAAATGATTTATTAATTCCAGAAAATGCCTAAAACTTCAATAAATCATAGAAAATTAACCATAACTCCAAATTAAATAATTTATATATGAAAAATTATCAGAAAAATTCAAGGAATCCATCTGTACCATTTTCATGCATGTTAGAACAACTTATAGCTGCTGTTTAGCAGAAATCAATTAAATGACATTTGAATAATCACATATGGGGTTTAAATTTGAATCTTATATTCAAACCAACTTCATTTAATCTGTTGCTAGTTGCATTAGCTCAAAACACATTCATATTGCCATGTCATGAGCATGCATCATATTGTGCATTGCATTGATTGTGTTCCTTTCTGTGTTGCCGGTATTTGTCCCCTCTCGATAGACGTGATACCGATGATGTGATCGTTGACACTGATGAAGACTCAATGCTATCTTCAGAAGTGCCAGGCAAGCAAAACCCCCTTGTTCATTCCGATACAATCCTACTCTCTCGCTCCTGCTCTCTTTTACTGCATTAGGACAACACCGATTCATCTGTTACTTGCTGCGGTAGCTGAACCCCTTTATCCTTTGCATGACCTGTCATTCCACAGTAAATAGATGAAACCCACTAGCATGAGTAGGAGTTGTCTGAGCCCTGTTGTGCCTACTCATTCATGTTTGTTGTCATGCCTGCTACTGCTTAGAGTTGAGTCAGGTCTGATTCATCGGGGATGAATCAGAGGTGTGTGAACATGTCCTACCGTGTATGAGCTAAGTGTGTGAACACGATTTGGTAAAAGGTGTCGGTGAGAGGCCATGTAGGAGTACATGGTGGGTTGTCTCATTGAAGCCGTCCTCAGGAACTGAGTTCTGTGTTTGTGATCCATGATTCAGCTACTACCATACATTGGGCCCTGAAATATGACCCCGCTCGACTTCTTATTCACCCTAGTCCTCTGTCCAGGAGTTGCAAGTAGTTTCTGGTGTTTGTAGCTTACTGGAGGCCGTGGACAGCGCTGACCGTAGGGGTGGGCTGTGATGCGGTAGGTACGTGGCACAGTGTACCGGATGCCCGTTTGGTATCTCGGGAACCCTGTTCACATCGTTTGGGGCTGTGAGCGAAACTCCGGCCGGATCTCCTCATGGATGGAACCCGAATAGGCGATAAACCTGGACTAGAGACTTGAGTGTTTAGGTAGGTCGTGGTCTACACCCACGTCGGCTTTCGCTTGAAGTCTGCCGAGCACATGTCGTGTGCAGACGCTAAGTGGTGGAAACATGTATGAAGAAGTACACCCCTGCAGGGTTAACATCATCTATTCGAATAGCCGTGTCCGCGGTAAAGGACTTCTGGGTTGCTTATATCAGTTCATAGACAAGTGAAAGTGGATACTCTAAAATACGCAAGATAAGCGTGAGTGCTATGGATGGCGTTCTCGTAGGGAGACGGGAGCGAATCCATAGTGGTGTATTGATATGGTGAATATGTGGACTCGTGTGCGCCACCTCAAGAGTTACTTGCAGTCGTAGTTTAGGATAGCCACCGAGTCAAAGCTGGCTTGCTGCAGTCAAACCCCTCCACCCCCTTGTTGATAATGATGCATATGTAGATAGATCTGATGTAAGTCTTGCTGGGTACATTTGTACTCACGTTTGCCCATTTATGTTTTTGCAGAGAGACTTCGGTCTCGCTAGTAGTTCCGCTTGGACTTCGACGTTTAGCTTGATACCTCAGCTACGATCTTGTGCCCTCGGCAGGATCTGATAGATAGTCAGGCTTCTCAGCCTTTTTCATTTATAGATGTCTGTACCCAGACATGATAGCTCCCGCTTGTGCTTTGATTTGTATGCTCTGATTGTTGGGTCATGAGACCCCTGTTTGTAATATCTCGCTCCTCGGAGCCTATTGAATAAGTACTTGTGTCGTAGAGTCATGTTGTGATGCTTCGTTGTATTTGCACATATCGAGCATATTGTGTGTATGATTGAAATGCTTGGTATGTGTGGGATCTGACTATCTAGTTGTTTATCTTTAGTAGCCTCTCTTACCGGGAAATGTCTCCTAGTGTTACCGCTGAGCCATGGTAGCTTGCTACTGCTCTGGAACACTTAGGCTGGCCGGCATGTGTCCTTCTTCGTTCCTGTGTCTGTCCCTTCGGGGAAATATCACGCATTGAGTACCGGAGTCCTGTTAGCCCGCTACAGCCCGGTTTACCGGAGTCCTGCTAGCCCAGTGCTACAGCCCGGACCCACTTGCTGATGACCGACACGTTCGAAGCTGGGTCATGGATGCCTGTCCCTGTAAGTCTGTGCCACTTTGGGTTTACGACTAGTCATGTCAGCCCGGGCTCCTTATCATATGGATGCTAGCGACACTATCATATACGTGAGCCAAAAGGCGCAAACGGTCCCGGGCAAAGGTAAGGCGACACCCGTGGGGATACCGTGCGTGAGGCCGCAAAGTGATATGAGGTGTTACCGGCTAGATCGATGTGACATCGAGTCGGGGTCCTGACAGTGTTGGTATAGAGGCCATGTAGGAGTACATGGTGGGTTGTCTCATTGAAGCCGTCCTCAGGAACTGAGTTCTGTGTTTGTGATCCATGATTCAGCTACTACCATACATTGGGCCCTGAAATATGACCCCGCTCGACTTCTTATTCACCCTAGTCCTCTGTCCAGGAGTTGCAAGTAGTTTCTGGTGTTTGTAGCTTACTGGAGGCCGTGGACAGCGCTGACCGTAGGGGTGGGCTGTGATGCGGTAGGTACGTGGCACGGTGTACCGGATGCCCGTTTGGTATCTCGGGAACCCTGTTCACATCGTTTGGGGCTGTGAGCGAAACTCCGGCCGGATCTCCTCATGGATGGAACCCGAATAGGCGATAAACCTGGACTAGAGACTTGAGTGTTTAGGTAGGTCGTGGTCTACACCCACGTCGGCTTTCGCTTGAAGTCTGCCGAGCACATGTCGTGTGCAGACGCTAAGTGGTGGAAACATGTATGAAGAAGTACACCCCTGCAGGGTTAACATCATCTATTCGAATAGCCGTGTCCGCGGTAAAGGACTTCTGTGGAAACATGTATGAAGAAGTACACCCCTGCAGGGTTAACATCATCTATTCGAATAGCCGTGTCCGCGGTAAAGGACTTCTGGGTTGCTTATATCAGTTCATAGACAAGTGAAAGTGGATACTCTAAAATACGCAAGATAAGCGTGAGTGCTATGGATGGCGTTCTCGTAGGGAGACGGGAGCGGATCCATAGTGGTGTATTGATATGGGGAATATGTGGACTCGTGTGCGCCACCTCAAAAGAGTTACATTGCAGTCGTAGTTCAGGATAGCCACCGAGTCAAAGCTGGCTTGCTGCAGTTAAACCCCACCATCCCCTTTGTTGATAATGATGCATATGTAGTTAGTTCTGATGTAAGTCTTGCTGGGTACATTTGTACTCACGTTTGCCTATTTTATGTTTTTGCAGAGAGACTTCAGTCTCACTATTAGTTCCGCTTGGACTTCGACGTTTAGCTTGTTACCTCAGCTACGATCTTGTGCCCTCGGCAGGATCTGGTAGATAGTCAGGCTTCTCAGCCTTTTTAATTTATAGATGTCTGTACTCAGACATGATAGCTTCCGCTTGTGCTTTGACTTGTATGCTCTGATTGTTGGGTCATGAGACCCATGTTTGTAATGTCTCGCTCCTCGGAGCCTATTGAATAGACTACTTGAGTCGTAGAGTCATTTTGTGATGCCATGTTGTATTGCACATATCGAGCATATTGTGTGTATGTTATTGAAATGCTTGGTATGTGTGGGATCTGACTATCTAGTTGTTTATCTTTAGTAGCCTCTCTTACCGGGAAATGCCTCCTAGTGTTTCCACCGAGCCATGGTAGCTTGCTACTGCTCCGGAACACTTAGGCTGGCCGGCATGTGTCCTTCTTCGTTCCTGTGTCTGTCCCTTCGGGGAAATGTCACGCGATGAATACCGGAGTCCTGTTAGCCCGCTACAGCCCGGTTCACCGGAGTCCTGCTAGCCCAGTGCTACAGCCTGGATTCACTCGCTGATGACCGACACGTTCGATGCTGGGTCATGGATGCCTGTCCCTGTAAGTTTGTGCCACTTTGGGTTTACGACTAGCCATGTCAGCCCGGGCTCCTTATCATATGGATGCTAGCGACACTGTCATATACGTGTGCCAAAAGGCGCAAACGGTCCCAGGTAAAGGTAAGGCGACACCCGTGGGAATACCGTGCGTGAGGCCGCAAAGTGATATGAAGTGTTACCTGCTAGATCTATGTGGCATTGAGTCGGGGTCCTGACAGCTGAACTAAAGCGGCAACTCGCTGTTGCGGATGCGGACATCACGCTGGTCAACAGGCGACTTGTGTGTGAAATGCAGATAGTGCCGCTGCTATGAGAGCCTTCGGGCCGAACTTGCTCAAGCCAAGGAGCAGGCCAGAAGGAGTAATGCGGCGGCCTCGAGGGCGGCCGAGGAGTTAGCGGCCGAAAGGGCCGCACACTGCCGGAGCAGGGAAGAGATGGCCGAAATGGCCGTGAAGTTAAAAGATGCTACCGACCGCAATGAGGCTCTTGGGAAGGAGCGCCTAGCGGGGCAAGAAGACCTGGAGAAGGCCACCGCCGAAGCCAAGGATGCCCGCTCTGCAATGCGGGCTATAAAGGAAGAGCTGCGCTAGGCCGGAGAAATTGTAGCTGGCAAGCCTTTTCTGCTGCGCCGAAGGTTTACGGATCCAAAGTATGCTCAGCTGGGCCAACTGTGGGGTCCAGAGGACCCTTACATGGACATAGCAGCGAGTGTGGCGGATGCCGTTGTGCATTTTCGAAGCCAGAAGGATCACAAGACGGAAGAGATGTTTTGGTCTCAATTCCATAGTCCGAAGTGCTCACTTCCGCTGACCGACCGTTTGGCCGAGTGGGCTGAGCTAAATAGGTTGTCCGGGCTTGCTATGACGGATATAGTGACCCATGTCTGGCCGGATAGGCCCAAGCCGAAGAGTTACTTTGGCTTATTGCAGCAATTTCTTGGGGCGGTGCCGCATGTCAAGGCGATGAAGCGGTCGGCCTGCATAGAGGGTGTGCGGATGGCACTCGCTCGTGTGAAGACACATTGGACAGAGATGGATGCCACCGCTGTTGCGACCCCGGGTTCGGACGATAGCCGGTTACCCACCGAGCACTATTTTGGCGAAGTGCTGCGTGGTGCTCGTGTAATAGAGTCGCAGTGCTCAAAAATGTTACTTTCGAATGAACGTTTTTACGATGTAAAACAATATTTATGATGTAAGTGCCTTTTATACTTGTGCGTTCAAGTAATAGAATATCTCCTATGCGGCCGTTCATGTATACGTGTGTATAACCTGAAAGATGGCAGTCGTTGGCTTCAGCCCCCACGCACAAGGTGCGGGGGTGTTCGCAAAAAATAGTGCGTTTTCACACTTAATCCGACGTCTCAGTCCTGTAAAGGAGGTGGTAGCATAGCAAACAAGGCAACCGGACTATAATGCTTTATCACTTTCACTTAGCCATGGAGTTCGAGGGTGGGGCTACGACATAGCCCCTGGGGGCACCGCGCTCTCCGAATTTGGGGCGCGTATGTGCCTGACCGGGAAACGGCCCTTTGTCAAAGCGGAGGAATTCTAAACATTCCCATGGTCGATCGAGTGGTTGACCAGTCTCTCGCTATATCATGACAGTCAGTTTTCGGCTTTCTCTACTAAGGTGCTCGCCCAGCCGAACTGGGGCACAATCGCAGTAGTTCTCCTGGTGCCACGTTAGCCGGTGATACGGAACGTAAGGCAGCAAAACACAGGAGCCGGGCAAACCCAACATTTGACCAAAGACATGATTTGGAGCTGATGCATATAAGGCCTAACTCGAGATGCCGAACACTCCCGAAGGTGTTCGATCTTTATGATAGCGGGCAAAACAATGCCCTAAGCCCCTTGTGTCCAGGTACGGGCAAGTTCTTCTGGCGCGGCCGATGCCAAAACGCCAGTCTCCACTCCGGTTATAATGAGAAACCAGGGGATTATAGCAACAAGAGACAGTAAGAAAGGTTTACGTAGGGTCTTAGTCTGAAAAGAGTCCTTGCAACGGGTCCCTACTGCACGTCTGCGCCTGTGTCTCCATTGTGCCGTATCCTGGACGGGTGTGCATGCTGTTCATCTGTAAAAAGAGAGGAACTTAGTTTGAAAAGAAATCGTGCGAGAAAGTGCATAAAAAATTGAAATATAGATTAATAAAGTTGAGCCTATGCTAGCTCATTATGGCTTATATGTACAAACCCTTGTGAAGGGGTGTGCGGCTAGGTAGCCCCTAGCTTATTTATTCCGGACTCGTCCAGTCGTGTTTAGGGTCTCAGGCGACCTTTTAATGAAATGATGCCACGTGGACCGGGCATTTTAAGCGTAAGAGACGCGTAATGTGGTATTGCATTGAAGCGGACGAAAGCTTCCCGTCCCAGTGATGCTTAATAGCTACTTTTAAATGGGGCGACATGAAAGGTTAGCTTTTCTCGTCGGAAGTTGTCAGGTGACCCGAACACAACTTCTAGTAATAATGAAATTGTGCACCTGGCGTAAGGGCCTGGCGCCACTCCTTTGAAGGAAGTGCGGCTATGCCGAATTGTAGTAGGGTCTATCCCAACTTGCGGATTGTGTCAGGATATAGCAGGTTTAAGTCACTGCCGCCGTCCATTAGAACCTGCATGAATTGCGGTCCGTCTATTATGGGATCCAGTATCAAGGCAGTCTATCATGCGTTCTGGATACTTCTGGACTAATCCAGGTGGTTGAGAGTGATTGGTTTTGACATCCAATCTCGGTGTTCCGCTGGGGTGGACCGTGCGACACTTGTCTTAGCGAGTGCCGTGTTGGTTTTCCGTACTATCACATGAAGTGAGTTTACTGTTTTGACTTCTTGTGGGAAAGTCTTTTGACTTCCGGTGCTCTGCTGGTGGGGTTCGTCATCGTCCTCGCTTGGCGCATCGAGCCCCTTGTGTCCGGCGTTGAGTCTGCCGGACTGTTTAAAAACCCGACAATTTCGGTTGGTATGGTTTGCAGGCCTTCCGGAGGTACTGTGGATTTGACATATCCGATCTAAGATTTTGTTTAAATTTGATAGCTCGTCGCTGTTGTCCTTAAGAGGCAGTGTTTTATTGTTTGGCCACGAGCTTTTGAATCCGGCGTTGACCGCCGTGCCCTTTGGGCTTTTTTCTTTATTCCGGCGCTGATCTTTCCTGCGCCGTGATTTTCCGTTTCCATCTCTAATCTCGGATGTACTCGGGTCGCTGGTGCTGCATCTTGCTAGCCAGCTGTCTTCTCCTGCGCAAAAGCGCGTCATGAGGCTTGTTAGCGCGGCCATTGTTCTTGGCTTCTCTTTGCCGAGGTGTCTGGCGAGCCATTCGTCTCAGACGTTGTGTTTAAAGGCTGCTAAGGCTTCCGCGTCCGGACAGTCGACTATTTGGTTCTTTTTGGTAAGGAACCTGTTCCAGAATTTGCGCGCTGACTCTCCGGGCTGTTGGGTTATATGACTCAGATCGTCTGCATCCGGAGGGCGGACATAAGTCCCTTGAAAATTTGCTCTAAACGCGTCCTCAAGCTCTTCCCAACTTCCAACAGTGTTTTCTGGGAGGCTTTTGAGCCAATGCCGAGCTGGCCCTTTGAGCTTGAGGGGTAGGTATTTTATGGCGTGGAGATCATCTCCTCTAGCCATGTGTATGTGTAGTATGTAATCTTCTATCCAGACTCCGGGGTCTGTTGTGCCATCGTATGCCTCTATGTTTATGGGTTTGAACCCTGCTAGGAATTCATGATCCAACACCTCATCGGTAAAACATAGCGGGTGTGCGGCGCCCCTGTATTTGGGTGTGCCACTGTCTTCGAACACTTGTAGTGTTGTGTTACTTCCTGGGGCCCTCTTTTTTGGCCCGTAGATGGACCTAGTTGGGCCGTCCGTTTTTCCAGGGTCATAAGTCGGCTTGTGTGCTTCGCCGCTTGTCGCTTTTGTCCTGTCATCTGGCCGTCTATCCGGACAGGCGGCCTCTTTATTTTGTGACTGTGAGGGCTCTATGGCTTCTTCGTCAAATTCTGGCAGCAACTTGCGCTTCGGGCAGCTCTTTGTTTGATGGCCATTGACATATTTGTCTGCGGTCTTGAGTACTTTGCTCCACTTTATTCTGAGTATGTCTTCCGCTGTTTTGAGCTTCCGTTTTTCCTTCTTCAAACTTCTTGCAGTGGCGACGAGTCTTTTGTGTAGGTTCTTATGCTCTGGTGTTGTGTCCGGACTATTGATTGCTCCGTGAACGGGTTGATTATCCGGCTTGTCCTGTTCGTCGTCTGCTGGTTTGCCCTGCTCTATCGCTGGGTCGTTAGGAATGCTGCTTTGATCGAGGCGGGACTTAGGGCGGCATCTACGTCGCTGTTTTGGTTGTTTATCGGCGGGATTATCCTCTGCCGTGTCCCGTTGTTCCTCGTTATCGCTTCCCTTTGGGGTGTCCACCATATGTATGTCATGTGACGAGGTGGCCTTCCAGTGCCCTGTAGGCGCTGGTTCTTGATTGTCTCCGGCATCGTCGTCCATACCGTTGATGTCTTCGGAGTCATAGTTTAGCACGTCGGTTAGATCGTCGACGGTGGCTACGAAGTGGGTGGTGGGTGGGCTCTGAATTTCTTCATTGTCCGCGTCCCGACCATCCTGGCCGTAGTTCGGCCAGGGCTCTCCGGATAGTGAGAGATGCTTCAGCGAATTTAAGATATTGCCGAAGGGTGACTGCTGAAAGGTGTCCGCAGCGGTGAATTCCATGATCGGCACCCAGTCGGATTCGACTGGCAGGGGCGCGGGAGGTTCGGAGTCTGGTAGGGAGTTCGGCACCTCGGAGTCATGAGCTTTATGCGGGACAAGGTAAGTGTTCGGCTCTATCACCATAGAAGTTGCAGCTCCCGAGGCAGTGTCCAGCCATCCATCCTCGATCTGAGCGATCGGCTCCGGACTATGGGTCGGAGCGGATTCGTGTGCGGCCTCCAAGGTGCTGTCCGGCGGCAGAGTTAGGTCGTGCCCATCGTGACAGCGCGGCACGCTCGGCTGTGGCTCAGATCCATCGAAGATCAAGTCCCCGCGGATATCGGCCATGAAGTTTAGGCTTCCAAACCTGACCTGATGGCCAGGGGCGTAGCTTTCGATCTGCTCCAGATGGCCAAGTGAGTTGGCCCGCAGTGCGAAGCCGCCGAATACGAAGATCTGTCCGGGGAGAAAAGTCTCACCCAGGACTGCGTCGTTGTAGATCGAAGAGGCCATCAAGCCTATCGGTGACGACACAGAGGAACTCTCAATGAAAGCACCAATGTCGGTGTCAAAACCGGCGGATCTCGGGTAGGGGGTCCCGAACTGTGCGTCTAGGCGGATGGTAACAGGAGACAAGGGACACGATGTTTTACCCAGGTTCGGGCCCTCTTGATGGAGGTAAAACCCTACGTCCTACTTGATTGATATTGATATTGTGGATGTTTACAAGAGTTGATCTACCACGAGATCAAGGAGGCTAAACCCTAGAAGCTAGCCTATGGTATGATTGTAATGGTTGTTGTTGTTGTCCTACGGACTAGAGCCATCCGGTTTATATAGACACCGGAGAGGGCTAGGGTTACATAGAGTTGGTTACAATGGTAGGAAATCTACATATCCGTGTCGCCAAGCTTGCCTTCCACGCCAAGGAAAGTCCCATCCGGACACGGGACGAAGTCTTCAATCTTGTATCTTCATAGTCTTGGAGTCCGGTCGATGATGATAGTCCGGCCGGTGATAGTTCGGCTGATGATGGTAGTCCGGCTATCTGGACACCCCCTAATCCAGGACTCCCTCACTCCCCCTCTGTACTATCGCTCGATGATTTCCTGTCCTCCTTGTTGGACTATTACTTTCCCTGTGTGATAGATAATAATTGAGGATAATCATTGCAAGGGAGAAGGCCTTCGATAGCACCTGCAAACAGATAGTTGGATGCAAATATTATTGCAGGGGGGTATTAACAGTACATGGCTACCAAGTATTTCAACACAATAGGCGGTGCGTTAAGTTCATCAAGCAAATTGTTCAAGGAAATCCAAAACGTTCGACTGCGAAAAGCATATGGCGATTGAAAACACCCTGCAAATACCCCATTTATCAATCACTCGATGTAGTTCTCTCCCTTTTTGTCAACAAGTGTCAAAAAGGAAAGATAAAACATACGAGGAACTACTCGTACGGAGTGTCCTCAGAATCAAAGTTTGCACTGCTTGATGAGTCGGAATTCACAGAGCGAGGAATTGTCGAGGCCGAAGCAGGTGTTACAGCATGGGCTTTAGTGGAAATATTGTGATTTACATCTGGCTAGTAGATGAGCATTCCAGCAGTGTCTTCTATTTCATCATCAGGTCCGACAAACAGCAGGTCAGTTGATGCAGAATGCTGAGGGGGCACAGGAGTTTGCCTTTAGATGCGAGGGACGACAAATAATTCAACATACTCATAATCTTTCTTGGTGCCCTTGGCAGCCAGCTGCTTGCGAGAATAATGCAGCCTCAAAAGAGTTCAGGAGCGCTTCTTTGCCTCCTTCTCATGTAGAAGGGTTTGGCGAGCATAATTATGAAGCAAATATAACTCTGTCATCAACTCCAGCTTTTCTTTTTGATCAAGCTTGATGTGAATTTCTAGTGCTTGATGTGTGCGAATGCAAATCTCATACAGAGATGGATTTTCATCATGAGGGATTTCAACTTTGGCCTTCCTAACTTTCGGAGCAGTCTCAGATGCAGAAGCAGCACCAGGAGCATCGACATGTGCCTTTCCTTTGCCAATATCCTTCACCATACGGAGAGTGTCACGCACTGGTGGCATGAAAACTTTTCGAACATGCAGGAAGAAGAATTGTTCATCGATGAGCTACTGAATGGCATACATGATCCATGGAGCATGTGGCTTGAATGATTGGGAGCTATCAGCAACACAAGCCAAGATGCGAATGAATAGATCTGGAGCATCGAAATGAATTCCTTGAGAGATGGCTAGAAGAGCATTTCCTATGATGCCATTGATAATATCTGGTTTGTTTGTTGGCGTGAGAGAATTGTATAGGACATAAAACATCACTTTGTTTTCACAGGTCAACTTCTTATGATCTATTTCAATGCATTCATCTCCAACCAGCATGGTATCCATCAGCATGTGAAGTTGTTCTTCGGATACTTCCCAGTAGTGCAGCCTATGTTCTTGTTCTTTTTCAAACTCACAACAAGGAAGATTCAACATTGCTAAAAACTGACCTGTCGAGCATTTGATCTTTTCCCTTCTGGTCATCCATTCGAGGATCCATGTTGATCTATCTCCAAGTTTTCCGCAGATGTACAGAGCGGCATAGAACTGATGGATTACCTCACGATTCTAGCCATGATTGAAGCAAAGAAATCCCTTTGAGAATGCATGTTCAAAATGCTCAATGGCATGGTGGAAGCAAGGTAGTTCTTCGAGCTTAGCAAAGTTTAATATCTTGTGATTGAAAATCCGATTCTTGCCAAACAAAATCCAAGCATAATACACAGCCTATTCTTCTGTCCAAAATCTGGGTGACGGTGAAGTCCTTTCTCCTTCATACGGGCTGGTCCCAAAGAATGCTAGCTTCAAAATATGAAGCTGCTCATTGAATGAAGGACCATTTAGGCTATATTCAGCAGGGAATAGGAGAAATGGTTCCTGGGGACTTTTTAGATCTTCTTCATGGCTTACAGCCATGGACCGAGAATCATTAGGTGATGCATATCTTCATCAATGGGATTGAGTGAAGCAAGGGGACTTTTCAACTTTTGGGTGCAGACGGCCTTGAGGCACTAGTCTGACCATCATTTTTCTTCGGTGGAACTTCTTCAGCGACTTTCTGACTATCAGGCACTAGGGCCTTTTCTTTCTATGCACTTTCAACAGAGGGAGGCACAACAATCTCCTCGGACCCCTAGGTCACAATTGCTTCTTTTTTGGTTTCCTGGGGCACAACATGTGGAATTACTTTTTCATGAGCCATGGGATCTTCAGATTTCTTTTCTTCATGTTCTGGCTGCAAAGTAGTAGAAGCAGGAACATGATTGATGTCGCTTGAACTACGTCGGTATTTCCCCAAAGAGGAAGGGATGATGCAATACAACTATGGTAGGTATTTCCCTCAGGTATAGAACCAAGATATTAATCCAGTAGGAGAACCAAGCAATACTTGCAACCCGACGCGTAAGAGGGGTTGTCAATGCCTCCATTGTAAAAAGATAGATAAATTTTTGGTAGACTGGATAAATAGCTCTCTAAAAAACGCGCAATAAAATAAGTAATAAAAAAGTGCAGCAAGGTATTTTTGGGTTTTTGGAATAATTGATATGAAAATAAAAGCGAATAAAAATAGATCTCAACGAAAATATGATAAAGAATAGACCCAAGGGTCGTTGATTCCACTAGTGGCTTCTCTCGAGAAATAGATACGTTGGGCAAACAAATTACTGTTGGGAAATTGATAGAATATCAAATAATTATGACAATATCCAAGGCAATGATCAATATATAGGCATCACGTCCAAGATTAGTAGACCGACTCTTTCCTGCATCTACTACTACTACTTAACACATCGACCGCTATCCAACATGCATCTAGTGTATTAAGTTCATGGAGAAATGGAGTAATTCAATAAGAACAATGACATGATGTAGATGAGATCTATACATGTAGGAATAGCCCCCGTCTTGTTATCCTTAATAGCAACGATACATGCATGTCTTCCTGCCTCTTATGTCACTGGGAAAGAACACCGCACGATCGAACCCATCACAAAGCACCTCTTCCCATGGCAAGAGAAATCGATCTAGTTGGCCTAACTAAACCAAAGATTCAAAGAAGAAATAAGAGGCTATAAATAATCATGCATATAAGAGATCAAAAGAAGGCTCAAATAATATTCATGGATATAGGTCTGATCATTAACTCAAAGTTCATCGGATCCCAATAAACACACCATAAAAAAGAGTTACATCAAATAGATCTCCAAGAGACCATTGTATTGGGAATCAAAAAAGAGAGAGGAAGCCATCTAGCTACTACCTACGGACCCGTAGGTCTATGATGAACTACTCACGCATCATCTTAGAGGCACCAATGAGGATGATGAACCCCTCTATGATGGTGTCTAGACTGGATCTCGTGGTTCTGGAAGTTATGGCGGCTGGAATTGTGTTTCATCGACTCCCCTAGAGTTTCTAGAATACTTGAGAATTTATAGGGCGAAGAGGTGGTGCAGGAGGTCACCGAGGTGGGCAGAACCCACCTAGGCACGCCTGGGCCTCCTGGCGCACCCAGGTGTCTTGTGCTCACCTCGGGCCTCCCCTTTGGTACTTCTATGGCCCACTGGGTGTCTTCTGGTCCAGAAAAAATCTCCAAAAAGTTTCACTGCATTTGGACTTCGTTTGGCACTGATATTTTCCAAAGTAGAAAACAAGCAAAAAACAGCACCTGGCACTAGGCACTATGTCCATAGGTTAGTCCCAAAAAATGATATAATGTTGCTATAAAATGAATATAAAACATCCAAGATTGATAATAAAACAGCATAGATACGTTGGAGACGTATCAATATCTCAAAGCTTAATTCCTACTCGTCCTCCAGTAGGTAAATGATAAACACATATTTTTTGATGTGGAATGTTTCCTAACATGTTCATCACATATTCTTTTATTTTGTTGCATGGACATTTGGACTTTTATATGGTTCAAACTAATAGTCTAGTTTTAACATGAAGATTTGAATACGCAAGCATGTCAACAAGCAACCATGTCTTTCAAAATATCAACACTAAAGAAAGTTATCCCTAGCCCATCATGCTCAATCATTGATCCATTCATGAAACACACTCGCATATTGATTATAGTGCCCCTTAGTTGGTGCTTTATAAGAGAAGATGGAGACTCAGGTAAAAATAAAATTGCATAAAGTAAATAGATAGGCCCTTCGCATAGGGAAGTAGGGATTTGTAGAGGTGCCATAGCTCAAAGCTTAAATTGAGAGATATATTTTTGAGAGGCATACTTTTCCCGTCAACGAGAATAACCGAGTAATTCCCAAAACTTTCCATGCTAGATATATATAGGCGGCTCCCATACATAAAATAAAACTTATTCCTTTTCCACCTTTCTTTCACACTCCACGGCTAGCCGTATCCACGGGTGTCATCCATACCAACACTTGCCAAGGAATTTGTTATTTGATAACATAAAGTATTTTTCTTTTTCTTGGGACTGGGCATCCGTATTACCAACAACAATCGTGCAATGACAAGTGAATAAAAACCCATCTTGAGAATAACATATCTAGCATGGAAAATATTGGCCACCCCTTGCTGCTTCATGAGCGGTACAAGCACACAAAAAGGAATTTCATTTTGAAAATTAGAGAAGGCACATACAAATTTTCTTAGAACGACATGGAAATACCGCACACAGGTAGGTATGGTGGACTCATATGGAAAAAATGGGTTTAATGATTTTGGTTGCTTAAGTAGTATTTCTACTTAGCACAAGTGGAGGCTAGCAAAAAGATTGATAAGCAACCAACCAGGAAACGAAAAATCACATAAGCGAGCATTAAGGACGACTAACACCGAATAATGCACCACAAGTAGGATGTAATTTCATTGCATAACTATTGACTTTTCTGCTTGCATAGGGAATCACAAATCTTACCACCAATATTCTTAGTAAGCATAATTACTCACCAACATGACTCACGTATCGCTATCATCATATCTTAAAACTATTATAAAGAATCAAGTTTATTTTGTCCAATGATCTTCATGAAAGTTTTTATTATATCCCTCTTGAATATCTATCACTTTGGGACTAGTTTTATATTTTGCAATTGCTTTTGACAAACTCAAACAAATCTAAGTGAAGAACATGAACATAAAAATTTTTGTCTCTCAAAATAATATAAGTGAAGCATGAGAGAATTTCTTAAAAAAATTAGTAACTCTCAAATAAATCTAAGTGATCATGAGAGCATTTCTTCAAAAATTATTAAAGCACATCGTGCTCAAAAAGATACAAGTGAAGCACTAGAGCAATTCCAAAGCTCAACTTTTTTAAGTGAAGCATATAGAGCAATTCTAACAAATCATAACATAATTTTGGGTCTCTCAAATAGGTGTGTCCAGCAAAGGATCGATGACACAAACTAAAAAGCAAAACAAGCAAAGACTCATATAATACAAGACGTTGCAAGCAAAACTCATGATATGTGACGAATAAAAATATAGCTCCAAGTAAAATACTGATGGTCGTTAGAAGAAAGTGGGGATGCCTTCCGCGGCATCCCCAAGCTTAGTTACTTGGTTCTCCTTGAATATTAACTTGGGGTGCCATGGGGAAACCCCAAGATTAGACTCTTTTCTATCCTTATTCCTTCATCCATCGCGATCTCACCTAAAACTTGAAAACTTCAATCACACAAAACTTAACAAAAACTTCATGAGATTCGTTAGTATAATAAAGCAAATCACCACTCTAAGTACTATTGCAAACCCATTCATATTTTATTATTGAATTATATCAACTGCATTCCAACTTTACCATGGGTTATACCCCCCGATACAATCAATAGATTCATCAAAATAAGCACACAACACAACAAAACAGAATATGTCAAAAACAGAACAGTCTGTAGTAATCTAAAAACGTTGTATACTTATGTAACTCCAAACATTCTGGAAATTAGGACAAGTAGACTATTTGTATATCCATCTTGTGTAAAAAATTCAGAATTTTTCGTCGCTTCTATGAGTTATAAGAATTGTTTTACTGGACGTAGAAGTTTCTGTTTTTCAACAAGATCAAATCAACTATCACCCAACATAATCCCAAAGTCTTTACTTGGCACAAACACTAATTAAAACATAAAAAACACAATCATAACACTAGCATAATTGTGCAAACACTCAATAACAGAAAGAAAAAGGCAAAAGTAAATTTTATTCATTGGGTTGCCTCCCAACAAGCGCTATAGTTTTATGCCCCTAGCTAGGCATAATGAATAGATTCAAGTATTGTCATCTTTAGTTTTCGCAACTTTTGTAAGGGCTTTCTCAAACCTAGGAGGCTCTTTACGCTTCCAAAGATTTTCAGGAAAAGAGACCATCTTGAGATCTAAAATATCCAAACACTTATTGCAAAGAGTAATCAAAGTATTAATGCGATTGAGGTTTCCACTGATATGTTTAAGAGGTTCATTATATTTTTGCCAGTCAACGAAATGTTTATGCAAAAATCACTCAACTCGTCTATAATTTTAACCCCTTCTTGAGTAAAAGAAACGCCCTTTTTGGTGGTGGAATTCCCGAAATCCCCTCTAGGATCTCATAAGCGGTATTAGCATCAAGCTCAATAAAGTTCCTGTTAGAGGCAAAATCCAAAAGTTGTGTATGATGCAAGGCTAATCCTATATATAAATTTCGAAGCAAAATCTTTGCATGCCCCTTTAGATTGCAAATGTGATAGGATTCCATTAGCCTATACCAGGCATCTTTCAAATGTTCTCCTTGTTTCTTCTTGAAGTATAAAACTTTAAAATGTGGTGACAAAGGAGGGGTAGTCATGCTAGCCACATCAACAAAGTAAGGCATGCAAGATTGCAAACAAAAACATATCTGACGAGAAAAAGGCGAACGAAAAAGAGGGCGAATAAAACAACAAATTTTTGTGAAGTGGGGGAGATGAAAATGAGAGGCAAATGGCAAATAACGTAAATTTCAAGGAGATGAGATTTGTGATTAGGAACCTGATAGATATTGATGATGTATTGATACGTCTCCAACGTATCTATAATTTTTGATTGCTCCATGCTACTTTATCTACTGTTTTGGACTATATTGGGCTTTATTTTCCACTTTTATATTATTTTTGGGACTAACCTATTAACCGGAGGCCCAGCCCAGAATTGCTGTTTTTTGCCTATTTCAGTGTTTCGAAGAAACGGAATATCAAACAGAGTCCAAACGGAATAAAACCTTCGGGAACGTGATTTTCTCACCGAACGTGATCCAGGAGACTTGGACCCTACTCCAAGAACTGCCAGAGGCGGTCACGAGGGTGGAGGGCGCCCACTGGGCGCGCCCCCCTACCTCGTGGGCCCTCTGTTTCTCCACCGACGTACTCCTTCCTCCTATATATACATACGTATCCCCAAATGATCAGAACAGGAGCCAAAAACCTAATTCCACCGCCGCAAGCTTCTGTATCCACGAGATCCCATCTTGGGGCCTGTTCCGGAGCTCCGCCGGATGGGGCATCCACCACGGAGGGCTTCTACATCAACACCATAGCCCCTCCGATGAAGTGTGAGTAGTTTACTTCAGACCTTCGGGTCCATATCTAGTAGCTAGATGGCTTCTTCTCTCTTTTTGGATCTCAATACAAAGTTCTCCCCCTCTCTCGTGGAGATCTATTCGATGTAATCTTCTTTTGCGGTGTGTTTGTTGAGACCGATGAATTGTGGGTTTATGATCTAGTATTATCTATGGAAAATATTTGATTCTTCTCTGAATTCTTTTATGTATGATTGAGTTATCTTTGCAAGTCTCTTTGAATTATCCTTTTTGGTTTGCCCAAATAGATTGGTAGTTCTTGCAATGGGAGAAGAGCTTAGCTTTGGGTTCAATCTTACGGTGTCCTTACCCAGTAACAGAAAGGGTTGCAAGGCACGTATTGTATTGTTGCCATTCAGGATAAGAAGATGGGGTTTTTATCATATTGCATGAATTTAACCCTCTACATCATGTCATCTTGCTTAAGGCGTTACTCCGTTTTTACTTAATACTCTAGATGCATGCTAGATAGCAGTCGATGAGTGGAGTAATAGTAGTAGATGCAGAATCGTTTCGATCTACTTGTCTTGGACGTGATGCCTATATACATGATCATTGCCTAGATATGCTCATAACTATGCTCAATTCTGTCAATTGCTCAACAGTAATTTGTTCACCCACCATAGAATACTTATGCTCTTGAGAGAAGCCACTAGTGAAACCTATGGCCCCCGGGTCTATTCTCATCATATCAATCTCTATCGCTTTATTACTTGCTTTGTTTTTACTTTGCCTTTTACTTTTCACTTTGCATCTATCTATCAAAAATACCAAAAATATTATTTATCATCTCTATCAGATCTCACACTCGTAAGTGACCGTGAAGGGATTGACAACCCCTAATCGCGTTGGTTGCGAGTAGCTATCGTTTTGTGTAGGTTCAAGGGACTTGTGCATGGTCTCCTACTGGATTGATACCTTGGTTCTCAAAAACTGAGGGAAATACTTATGCTACTTTGCTGCATCATCCTCTCCTCTTCGGGGAAATCCAACGCAGTGCTCAAGAGGTAGCAAGAAGAATTTCTGGTGCCGTTGCCGGGGAGGCTCACGCAAGCAAGTCCACTATACCAAGTACCCATCGCAATCCCTATCTCTCGCATTACATTATTTGCCGTTTGCCTCTTGTTTTCCTCTCCCCTACTTCACCCTTGCCGTTTTATTTGCCCTCTCTTTCACAATCTCCTCCTCTCTTTCCCGTTTGCCTTTTTCTCATTACCTTTCTGCTTGCTCGTGTGTTAGTTTGCTTATTTGTTGCGATGGCTCTACCTAGATTTGGTGACCTTCACCTTAAAAGGCTAGAGGAGATCGAAAGCAATGTCAGAAAGTTTATGGTTTTGCAATTTGAGCACAATAATTTCTTTAGAAATGAGCTTAAGGAACAAAAAAGTTTTATGAGTTATATGAATAAAGAACTCGATGATATGTCTAAAGAATTTGATGGTATAAGGGCCCAAATTGCTTGTCTTGAAAAGATGACCGCTGAAATTTCGGATATGCATGCTACCTTAGTCAATAAGATGGCCGCTAAACCGAATTCCTATGAAAATCAAGATGAAGATCTAAAAGTTATTGATGTGTCCCCCATTAAATCTTTGTTTTTCAATATGAATCTTGATGAAATTGATTATGATCTTCCTTTACCTAGAAGGCATTTTAAGAATTCGGAGTTTCTAGATCTTGATGATGAAATTGATGAAAGTGGGATTGAAAGGAATAAAAACCTAGATGTTTCTAAACCCACTATTTTGTATCTCAAGGAATTTAATTATGAAAATTTCTCTTTGATTGGTTGTATTTCCTTTTTGCAATCCGTGCTAGATTCTCCTCATGCTTATAGTCAAAATAAGGCCTTTACCGAACACATTGTTGATGCCTTGATGCAATCTTATGAAGAAAAACTTGAGTTGAAAGTTTCTATCCCTAGAAAACTCTATGATGAGTGGGAACCTACTATTAAAATTAAAATTAAAGATTATGAGTTTCATGCTTTGTGTGATTTGGGTGCTAGTGTCTCTACTATTCCCAAAATTTATGTGATTTGCTAGATTTCCAATATGTTGATGATTGCTCTCTAAACTTGCATCTTGCGGATTCCACTATTAAAAAGCCTATGGGAAGAATTAATGATGTTCTTATTGTTGCAAATAGGAATTATGTGCCCGTAGATTTTATCGTTCTTGATATATGTCCTATTATTCTTGGTAGACCTTTCCTTAGAATGATCGGTGCAATTATTGATATGAAGGAAGGGAATATTAGATTCCAATTTCCCTTGAAGAAGGAATGGAACACTACCCTAGAAAGAAAAAAAATTACCTTATGAATCTATCATGAGAACCACTTATGGATTGCCTACCAAAGATGGCAATACCTAGATCTATCCTTGCTTTTATGCCTAGCTAGGGGCGTTAAACGATAGCGCTTGTTGGGAGGCAACCCAATTTTATTTTGTGTTTTTTGTTTTTGCTTCTGTTTAGGAATAAATAATCCATCTAACTTCTGTTTGGATGTGGTTGTATGTTTTAATTAGTGTTTGTGCCAAGTAGAACCTATAGGATAACCTACGATGATAGTTGATTTGATTCTGCTGAAAAACAGAAACTTTGCACACACGAATATAATTTTTTTAAATCACAGGAACGTGATTTTGCGTTTATTACTTTTGCTGCTGATCAACAAACAAATTGTCCAGGACTTCCTATTTTGGTAGAATTTTTAGAGTTCCAGAAGTTTGCGTTAGTTACAGATTGCTACAGACTGTTCTGTTTTTGACAAATTCTGTTTTACGTGTGTTGTTTGCTTATTTTAATGAATCTATGGCTAGTAAAATAGTTTATAATCCATAGAGAAGTTGGAATACAGTAGGTTTAACACCAATATAAATAAATAATGAGTTCATTACAGTACCTTAAGTAGTTCTTTGTTTTCTTTCTCTAACGGAGCTCACGAGATTTCTGTTGAGTTTTGTGTTGTGAAGTTTTCAAGTTTTGGGTGAATTCTTTTGATGGATTATGGAACAAGGAGTGGAAAGAGCCTAAGCTTGGGGATGCCCATGGAAACCCCAAGATAATCCAAGGACACAAAAAATTCAAAGCTTGGGGATGCATCCGGAAGGCATCCCCTCTTTCGTCCACTTCCATCGGTAATTTACTTGGAGCTATATTTTTATTCACCACATGATATGTGTTTTGCTTAGAGCATCTTGTATTATTTGCATCTTTGCTTGTTAGTTTACGACAATTACCCTTGATGTACACACCTTTTGAGAGAGCCATACATGAATTGGAATTTGTTAGAATACTCTACGTGCTTCACTTATATCTTTTGAGCTTGATAGTTTTGCTCCTAGTGCTTCACTTATATCTTTTGAGCATGATAATTTTTGCTCTAGTGCTTCGCTTATATCTTTTAGAGCACGGTGGTGGATTTGTTTTAAAGAAACTATTGATCTCTCATGCTTCACTTCGATTATTTTGAGAGTCGTTAATAGCATGGTAATTCGCTTAATGTTAATATACTTGGTGTTCAAGATATGTGAAACTTTCTTTTGAGTGCGTTGAATACTAAGATAAGTTTGATGCTTGATAATTGTTTTGAGATATGAAGATGGTGATATTAGAGTCATGCTAGTTAAGTAGTTGTGAATTCAAAGAATACTTGTGTTGAAGTTTGTTATTCCCGTAGCATGCACGTATGGTGAACCGTTATGTGATGAACTCAGAGCATGATTTATTTATTGATTGTCTTCCTTATGAGTGGCGGTCGGGGACGAGCGATGGTCTTTTCCTACCAATATATTCCCCTAGGAGAATGTGTGTAATACTTTGCTTTGATAACTTCTAAATTTTTGCAACAAGTATATGAGTTCTTTATGACTAATGTTGAGTCCATGGATTATACGCACTTTTTCCCATCCTTCCACCATTGCTAGCCTCTCTAATACCGCACACTTCACTGGTATCATACACCCACCATATACCTTCCTCAAAACAGCCACCATACCTACCTTTCATGGCATTTCCATATCCATTTCGAGATATATTGCCATGCAACTTTCCACCGTTCCGTTTATTATGACACGCTCCATCATTGTCATATTGCTAGCATGATCATGTAGTTGACATCGTATTTGTGGCAAAGCCACCGTTCATAATTCTTTCATACATGTCACTCATGATTCATTGCATATCTCGGTACACCGTCGGATGCATTCATATAGAGTCATACTTTGTTCTAATCGAGTTGTAATTGTTGAGTTGTAAGAAAAATAAAAGTGTGATGATCATCATTATTAGAGCATTGTCCCAAGTGAGGAAAGGACGATGGAGACTATGATTCCCCCATAAGTCGGGATGAGACTCCGGACGAAAAGAAAGAGGCCAAAAAAAGGAAGAGAAAGGCCCAAATAAATAAAAAAATGAGAGAAAAAGAGAGAAGGGACAATGATACTATCCTTTTACCACACTTGTGCTTCAAAGTAGCACCAAGATCTTCATGATAGAGAGTCTCTCATTTTGTCACTTTCATATACTAGTGGGAATTTTTCATTATAGAACTTGGCTTGTATATTCCAGTGATGGGCTTCCTCAAAATGCCCCAGGTCTTCGTGAGCAAGCAAGTTGGATGCACACCCACTTAGTTTCCTTTGTAGAGCTTTCATATACTTATAACTCTAGTGCATCCGTTGCATGGCAATCCCTACTCACTCACATTGATATCTATTGATGGGCATCTCCATAGCCCGTTGATACGCCTAGTTGATGTGAGACTATCTTCCCTCTTTTTGTCTTCTCCACAACCACCCTTCTATTCCACATATATTGCTACATCCATGGCTCACGCTCATGTATTGCGTGAAGATTGAAAAGGTTTTGAGAATGTCATAAGTATGAAACAATTGCTTGGCTTGTCATCGGGGTTGTGCATGATTTAAATATTTTATGTGGGGAAGATGGAGCATAGACATACTATATGATTTTGTAGGGATAACTTTCTTTGGCCATGTTATTTTGAGAAGACATGATTGCTTTGATTAGTATGCTTGAAGTATTATTATTTTTTATGTCAATATGAAATTTTGTCTTGAATCTTTTGGAGCTGAATATTCATATCACAATTAAGAAGATTTACATTGAAATTATGCCAAAGTATCACTCCGCATCAAAAATTCTTTTTTATCATTTACCTACTCAAGGACGAGCAGGAATTAAGCTTGGGGATGCCAGATACGTCTCCAATGTATATATAATTTTTGATTGCTCCATGCTACTTTATCTACTGTTTTGGACTATATTGGGCTTTATTTTCCACTTTTATATTATTTTTGGGACTAACCTATTAACCGGAGGCCCAGTCCAGAATTGTTGTTTTTGCCTATTTCAGTGTTCCGAAGAAACGGAATATCAAACGGAGTCCAAACGGAATAAAACCGTCGGGAACATGATTTTCTCACCGAACGTGATCTAGGAGACTTGGACCCTGCTCCAAGAAGTGCCAGAGGCGGTCACGAGGGTGGAGGGTGCGCCCCCCTGGGCGCGCCCCCCTACCTCGTAGGCCCTCTGTTCCTCCACTGACATACAACTTCCTCCTATATATACCTGCGTATCCCCAAACGACCAGAACAGGAGCCAAAAACCTAATTCCACCGCTGCAACCTTCTGTATCCACGAGATCCCATCTTGGGGCCTATTCCGGAGCTCCGCCGGAGGGGGCATCCACCACGGAGGGCTTCTACATCAACACCATAGCCCCTCCGATGAAGTGTGGGTAGTTTACTTCAGACCTTCAGGTCCATAGCTAGTAGCTAGATGGCTTCTTCTCTCTTTTGGATCTCAATACAAAGTTCTCCCCCTCTCTCGTGGAGATCTATTCGATGTAATCTTCTTTTGCGGTGTGTTTGTTGAGACCGATGAATTGTGGGTTTATGATCCAGTATTATCTATGGAAAATATATGATTCTTCTCTGAATTCTTTTATGTATGGTTGAGTTATCTTTGCAAGTCTCTTCGAATTATCCTTTTTGGTTTGCCCAACTAGATTGGTAGTTCTTGCAATGGGAGAAGTGCTTAGCTTTGGGTTCAATCTTGCGGTGTCCTTACCAAGTGACAGAAAGGGTTGCAAGGCACGTATTGTATTGTTGCCATCGAGGATAACAAGATGGTTTTTTTTATCATATTGCATGAATTTATCCCTCTACATCATGTCATCTTGCTTAAGGCGTTACTCTATTTTTACTTAATACTCTAGATGCATGTTGGATAGCGGTCGATGAGTGGAGTAATAGTAGTAGATGCAGAATCATTTCGATCTACTTGTATTGGACGTGATGCCTATATACATGATCATTGCCTAGATATGCTCATTACTATGCTCAATTCTGTCAATTGCTCAATAGTAATTTGTTCACCCACCATAGAATAATTATGCTCTTGAGATAAGCCACTAGTGAAACCTATGGCCCCCGGGTCTATTCTCACCATATCAATCTCTATCGCTTTATTACTTGCTTTGTTTTTACTTTGCCTTTTACTTTTCACTTTGCATCTATCTATCAAAAATACCAAAAATATTATTTATCATCTCTATCAGACCTCACCCTCATAAGTGACCGTGAAGGGATTGACAAACCCTAATCGCGTTGGTTGCGAGTAGCTATCGTTTTGTGTAGGTACGAGGGACTTGTGTGTGGTCTCCTACTGGATCGATACCTTGGTTCTCAAAAACCGAGGGAAATACTTACGCTACTTTGCTGCATCATCATCTCCTCTTCGGGGAAATCCAATGCAGTGCTCAAGAGGTAGCATGTATCCACGGCAACGGCCCCAGAAATTCCTTTTGATGTCGCTTGAACTCTGTTGGTATTTCCCCAAAGAGGAAGGGATGATGTAGTACATCTACGGTAGGTATTTCCCTTAGTTATAAAACCAAGGTATCGAGAACCAAGGAACACTATGTAAACGGTACCTACACACACAGAATAAATACTTGCAGCAAGACGCATAAGTGGGGTTGTCAATCCCTCCACGGTAAAAAGATAGATATAAATTTTGATAGATTGGACAAATAGCTTTTGATAAAACACGATATAAAATAAGTAATAAAAAAGTGCAACAAGGTATTTTTGGGTTTTTCGAATAATCATCTAAAAATAAAAGCGAATAAAAATAGATCTCAAAAGGACTATGATAAAGAATAGACCCGGGATAAAGAATAGACCCCGGGGGCGTAGATTTCACTAGTGGCTTCTCTCGAGAAAATATCACAAGGTGGGTAAACAAATTAATGTTGGGAATTGAAAGATGATTGAATAATTATGATGATATCCAAGGCAATGATCAATATATAGGCATCACATCCAAGATTAGTAGACCGACTCCTGGCTGCATCTACTACAATTACTCCACACATCCCTCGCTATCCAGCATGCATCTAGTTTATTAAGTTCATGGAGAAACGGAGTAATGCAATAAGAATGATGACATTATGTAGACGAGATCTATTCATGTAGGAATAGCCCCCATCTTGTTATCCTTAATAGCAATGATACATTCGTGTCTTGCTGCCCCTTCGGTCACTGGGAAAGAACACCGCACGATCGAACCCATCACAAAGCACCTCTTCCCATGGCAAGAAAAATCGATTTAGATGTCCTAACTAAACCACAGTGTCACACCCTAGCTAGTCATGCATCAGAGTGTGTGCATCATGTTTAAAATTTCCATTTAACTTGAAATGGGGATTGTGAAACCCTCAGAATCATTCCTGAAAATGATCCAAATAAAAATTTCTCCAAAAGGGTCCAAGAAAATGCTCATGTTGCTCTCTGAAAATATTGGACAGAGATAAAAATCAAACCAATATTTTTAAGAGCTCATAGGTATTTATTTTGGGCATTTGGAATTAATGCATAAATATTTGCATTGGAAATATATTAATTATATATATTAATATATGTCCAAATATTATGCCAATTATAAAGGAGCTCTGGAATAATATATCTAGCTCCTGCAAAAATTGGCATAAGGTAAATAAATGATTTAATATATTATTTAAATCAAAACAAATGTCAGAAATTAGAAAACAGAAAAATAAATAA
>NC_041391.1:328920743-328921599 GCF_002162155.2 Triticum dicoccoides | reverse complement strand
CTCGCTCTCTCTCTCACACGGCCGAACACCACCATCGCCGCCGTTCGCCATAGCAGCCGTCACCGGCCACCCCTCACTCCCCCGACTAGCCCAGAGGCTCCGCCTCGACCCCCTCTTCCTCCCCACCGCTCCACGGGCCTCCGGAAGCCTTGCATCGCCGCCACGTCGCCGTTCCCCTTCTCGGCCACCAGAGATCGTCGCCGTCGAATCGGGAGCTACCGGACGTCCCCGAGCCCGCTAACCATCCCTGCAGCTCCGCGGTGAGCCACTGATTCGATTCCCCCTTGCCCCGTCGTCCCTAGCCTCCTGTAGCTGCCGCCCCCTTGAGCTCCGAAGCTCGACGCCGCCGGCGATGTCGCCGTCGTGGACACGGTCACCGTAGCGCCCAACCGAGCACACCCACGTCCTCACCGCACCGCGTAGAAGCTGTAGGTGCCAACCCCGCATCCCCGCAGCCGTTGTAGCCTCGACCCCGAGCTCAACCGAGCTCCGGCAGCCGCCACGGTCGTCGCCGTCGACGGTACAGGCCACCTCAGGCACGGCCACCACCACCGTTCGACGCGCGGGAGCAAGGGCTCTCCAACGAGCCCAAGCACGGCCTCGCCCGTGCCCTGTAGCGCGATCCCGCATCGCGCCGCCGTCTCGGGCCTCGCCGGCGTCATGTCGCCGGTGGGTTTGACCCACCTTGACCACGGCAGGAACCCCCCTGTGTCCCTGACAGGTGGGCCCAGCCCTGTAGCTAATTAGGATTAGCACTAACCGAATCAGTTAAATTAACTACCCCCCCTGACACTGACCAGTGGGCCCCAGCGCCACTAATCCCTAATTAGGATTAATTTAATCCTGTTAAACCCCC
>NC_041391.1:328766576-328918274 GCF_002162155.2 Triticum dicoccoides | reverse complement strand
CAAAGTGATATGAGGTGTTACCGGCTAGATCGATGTGACATCGAGTCGGGGTCCTGACAGCGTTGGCATCAGAGCCGGACTGCCTGTAGGTTCTCCAAGCCAAACTGGTCGATGTTGAGTCTAGAAACTCTTTAGTTATATGTAGGGGAATTGTTTGTGGGTTGGAACGTAAGGCTCTTTTTACTCCTCTATCTTGTGGCATTCTGATCTGAGTCAGTCCATTCTTCCACCGGGGGTTAAGGAATTAGGACCTATTCTCTCTATCAGGATCACGTGTTACTAATCAGTAGTACCTTATAAGTTTGATGGATACAAGCCTAGTTCAGTTCTACTACCACATTATGCTGCTAGAATGGATTCAGAACTTTGATATGATGATGTTGAGTGTGTATGAAATCCTTTGTCAAATGTCTCAAAATCCTTTTTGAGCATTTACAGCTGTTATGCTGCCAAAATTTTGCTAGAAATTCTAATGCCTTTGCATTATGATTGTGCTTTCAGATGGCCACTCGCGACCTCAATCAAGTGGTTCGCCTGACTCGATGCCTAGATGTACCCGGCCATACTGCCAAGTTGGTCAGGGTAATGACTGAGGCTGGATACCGCTGGTATCCTGAGTACACGGTCGAAGAGCAATTTCGGGACTTCAATCAAAGCCAGTATCTCTACACTGTCAGGATATTTCCATCTTATCCTGGATCCACCGAGCCCCTTCACTGCTCCTATGGACTCAGGGTTACTATTGAGATGGCTGTGCAGGACGCCGCCTACTCTATGATGACCATTATGCGAGTCAGATCTGGTCTATTTCGGGACTCTGATTTCCGGTATATGCCAGGATCACTTTCGGGAGCACAAGGGTATCTCCAGGCTATCTATGCTGACCCCACTCAGGAGGATTCACGGACTCGCACCACTGCTGAGATGCTCGAGGATAAGGACCGTGAAAATCGGGCCTTAAGGTTAGAGCTCTTCAATACCCGTGCTGACCACTGGGCCACTTTGACTCGGTTCGCACCGGTGGTGCAAGCTGGATATTCAGATATGCGCGATCTCTATCCTGTGAGATCTGCTCTGCTAGACGTGATGGGTTGGCGTGATGTAGGAGGCATCACCCCACCTCGCGGTCCCCGCAGGCCACCGTCTGTTGGTCCAAGACCTCATCCTAGCCCCTATGGTCCACAAGCTCCGCGAGATCGTCTGTTTCCGGATGATCATGTTGAGCTTCCAGGCTATGGAGGTGACTTCTACGAGGACTACTACGGATCGGTCTGAGTTAGTGGTAGTAACACTAGTTCGCACTAGCCGTGTCGTCTATCCTCCCGCGTGACTCGTGGGATATGACCTAGTTTGTACTCTTTTCGGAGGTGTAGAAAAATAATGTATAGGAGCTTGGAATGCCTCCGATGAGATGTAATCCTCTTTTCACCGTAATAGTACTTTGTTTGGTCTTGTACTAAACCCTGTATGGTGTGTATGACGATGGAATAAAGAAGCAGTTTCTGTATCTACCATGTCATACGGATGATCATCTTGCATTTCGAGTTATTCCTTACATTTTTATCCTATGTCGGAATTTTATCATCCTGACTAAATCATTGTCTTGTTTACCTAGGATGGTCAACACGCGCGCTAACCCTGCTTCTCAAGAGCAGGCCGAAGGCAGTGAAGCCAGGGATGCAAATCTGCCTCATCCTCCTTCACTAGCCGAGGTTATGATGGAAGCTGAGAGAAACAAGCGGGAGACCAACCGTTTGTTGGAGCGTATTGAACAGAACACGGCACACCATCAGAGGACTAACGTGGTGTCACTCAGTGATTTTATCAAATTGCATCCACCCATGTTCCACCACTCCGTCGAGCCTCTCGACGCTGATGACTGGCTTCGCAGTATCTCTCACAAACTGCGTTCCGCGCTGGTAGCGGAGGCTGACAAGGTCACCTTTGCTGCATATCATCTTGAAGGCCCCGCCAGTCTATGGTGGGAAAATTATGGAGCTATGCGCCCAGCGGGCCATGTCACTACTTGGGCTGAATTCAGCGAGGCTTTCCGTGAACATCACATTCCGGAGGGTCTCATGGACCGTAAACGTGAAGAATTTTGCAGTTTCATCCAAGGCCGACTTTCTGTGGATGCTTACAGCAGGGAGTTTGGTAATCTCGCATGATATGCAACTGAGGAGGTGTCTACTGATGCCAAGAAGCAAGCAAGGTTCCGTAAGGGCCTTAGTCCTGAGCTTCGCCGCGACCTCCGTCTGCATGAGTGCACATCTTTTCGGAAACTTGTCAACAAAGCCATCAGTGCTGAAACTGGTCAGACTGACTATGACGCAACACGCAAGCATGGCCGTGACATGGGTTCCTCATCCGGTGCTGGTCCTCAGAAGCGCCGCGTGTGGGTGCCCAACACTGCCGTGCCACCCAGGTTCACACCGAGGCCATCCTTCCAGGCGCCTCGCCCTGTTCAACAGTCTGCACCGGCCAAGCCCTATGGGGGTCCAACTAACAATGCTCCTCCACGTACCAGTTCCGTGACTTGTTTCAAGTGTGGGGAATCTGGCCACTATATGCGTGAGTGTCCCCAGACCAACCCCAACCAGTCTGCTAAAGCTGTTGGCCGTGGCAAGCCGACAGGGAAAGTGTTCCACGCCAAACCGGTCACCGCTTCACGTGGCCATGTCAACTGTATCTCTGCCGAAGAAGCTCAAGAGGATCCCAACGTCGTTCTCGGTACGCTTCTTGTTAATTGCCACCCGGCATCTGTTCTTTTCGATACAGGAGCCTCTCATTCTTTTATATCTGAAAACTATGCTCGCTTGCATAACGTCGCATTCGGTGATATGCCAACCTCTATGGTAATTCAAACTCCGGGATCCAAATGGCAAACTTCTAGAGTAAGCCATGGAAATGAAATCCAAGTCGACAGACTTGTTTTTCTCGCATCTTTGATAGCCCTTAAATCTTCAGATATTAATATCATTTTGGGTATGGACTGGATGTCAGCTCATCAAGCCAAAATTGATTGCTTCTCTAGGACTGTTCAACTCACCCATCCTTCGGGGAAGATAGTCAATGTCTTGACCCGAATAGCCAAGCGACAGTTATATTCTCTTAACACCAGCCCTTTGCCAGACCTTGAGGACGTGCCGGTAGTCCGTGACTTCCCGGATGTCTTCCCAGAGGAATTGCCAGGTGTTCCACCTGACAGGGATGTTGAGTTCGTAATAGACCTCATTCCAGGAACCGTTCCGATTGCTAGAAGACCTTATAAGATGGCACCACTAGAACTAGCCGAGCTTAAGAAACAACTCGATGAGTCCTTGAAAAAGGGTTTCATCCGACCTAGTTCATCTCCGTGGGCTTGCCCCGTTCTCTTCGTCAAGAAGAAGGATGGTACGGACCGGATGGTTGTAGATTACCGACCTGTCAATTTGGTCACAATCAAGAACAAATATCCGCTTCCCAGGATCAACGACCTGTATGATCAGCTCGCCGGATCCTCAGTCTTCTCCAAGATGGATTTGAGGTTGGGCTACCATCAAATCAAAATCATAAACGGGGACATTCCTAAAACGGCCTTTGTTACTCGTTATGGCCAATACGAGTACACCGTCATGTCCTTCGGTTTAACCAACGCTCTAGCCACCTTTTCTCGGTTAATGAACTCAATCTTCATGGAGTATTTGGATAAATTCGTCGTGGTTTACCTTGATGATATACTCATCTACTCCAAGAACGAGGAAGAACATACCGAACATCTAAGGCTAGTGTTGAAGAAACTTCGAGAGCATCGCCTTTCTGCCAAATTTTCTAAATGTGAATTCTGGTTGCCAGAAGTGACCTATCTGGGTCATGTAATATCTGGTAAAGGTATTGCTGTTAACCCTGAGCGAGTTCAAGCCGTCCTTAATTGGACTCCACCCGAATCGGTCAAGCAAGTTCGGAGTTTTCTAGGCTTAGCGAGCTATTGCCGTCGCTTTGTCGAAAACTTCTCCAAAGTTGCTAAACCTCTAACCGAACTCCTCAAGAAAGATAAGAAGTTCGAATGGACTCCACAATGTGAGCACAGCTTTCAGGAACTGAAAAGACGCCTGACCTCTGCTCCCGTACTGGTACCGCCAGACTTCTCCAAGGACTTTGTTATCTACTGCGACGCCTCGCGACAAGGACTAGGTTGCATCCTTATGCAAGATCGACATGTAATTGCCTACGCCTCACGGCATTTGCACCCACATGAGGAGAATTATCCTACTCATGATCTAGAGCTTGCAGCCGTAGTCTATGCACTTAAGACCTGGCGACATTACCTCCTCGGTAATCGTTGCAAAATATTCACTGATCACCAAAGTCTGAAGTACATTTTCACCCAACCGGATCTGAATCTCAGGCAAAGATGTTGGGTTGAATTGATCACAGACTTCGACTTAGGAATAACCTACACCCCAGGGAAAGCCAACGTCATGGCTGATGCGCTAAGTCGTAAATCTTATTGTAACAATCTGATGTTACAACAAAGTCAACCGCTTCTCCATGAGGAATTTCGGAAGCCTAATCTTCACATTGTACCTCAAGGTTTTCTTTCCACCTTGGTAGCAAAACCTACTCTTACGGATCAAATCATCGCTGCCCAAAAGCGAGATAAGGGAATATCTAAAATCAAAGAGAACATTGCTAGCAGAGGTGCTAGTTGTTTCTCCACAAATGATCATGGTGTTGTGTACTTTGAGAACCGTCTAGTGGTTCCCAAGAACCAGCATCTACGGCAGTTGATCCTTAAGGAGGCTCATGAATCTCCTCTCACTATTCATCCCGGTAGTACTAAGATGTATCAGGACCTACGCCAGAGGTTCTGGTGGACTAGGATGAAGAGAGAAATTGCTCAGTATATTGCTAATTGCGACGTCTGTCGTCGTGTAAAAGCAGAGCATCAACGGCCTACTGGCACCCTTCAACCCTTAGCTATTCCTGAATGGAAATGGGATAAAATTGGTATGGATTTCATTACCGGTTTTCCCAGGACCAAGAGAGGGAATAATGCTATCTTCGTCGTTGTCGATCGTCTTTCCAAAGTAGCCCATTTCCTACCTGTTCGTGAGAGTATAACCGCTAGTCAGCTGGCAGACTTATACATCTCCCGAATAGTGTCTCTCCATGGTGTTCCTTTGGAAATTAACTTAGATCGAGGAAGTCTTTTCACCTCTCGATTTTGGGAAAGTTTCCAAAATGCTATGGGAACTCGTCTCTCCTTCAGCACCGCTTTCCACCCTCAGTCGAGTGGTCAAGTGGAACGCGTCAACCAGATTCTAGAAGACATGCTTCGAGCCTCTGTTATCTCATTCGGAATGGACTGGGAGAAGTGCCTTCCATTTGCCGAATTCGCTTACAACAACAGCTATCAATCTAGCTTGGGTAAAGCCCCTTTTGAAGTTCTGTATGGACGACGGTGTCGAACACCCCTTAACTGGTTAGAGACCGGGGAAAGACAATTCTTTGGCCCGGATATGATTCAGGAAGCAGAAGAACAAGTTCGTATCGTTCGTGAAAAGTTGAAAACAGCCCAATCTCGTCAAAAGAGTCAATATGACCGAAAACATAAGGCTATGACTTTCAAGGTTGACGAGAAGGCTTATCTTCGGGTCACCCCTCTGAAGGGAACCCATCGTTTCGGTATCAAAGGCAAGTTGGCTCCTCGTTACATTGGACCTTTTCGCATTCTCGCTAAACGAGGAGAAGTTGCCTACCAGTTGGAACTACCTCCGCACCTCTCCAGAGTCCACGATGTCTTCCACGTTTCTCAACTCAGGCGTTGCTTCTCGGATCCTATCCGTGAAGTGGACCACGAAACGCTTGATCTCCAAGATAATCTTACATATCGAGAGTACCCCATTCGTATCCTCGATCAGGCCGAACGTACCACCCGACGTCATAATATCAAGTTTCTCAAAGTTCAATGGTCGCACCATTCCGAGGATGAAGCAACCTGGGAAAGGGAGGATCGTCTTCGACTTGAGTATCCCGCCTTCTTCCCGGAGGAACCCAAATCTCGGGACGAGATTCTTTTGAGTGGGGGTGAGTTGTCACACCCTAGCTAGTCATGCATCAGAGTGTGTGCATCATGTTTAAAATTTCCATTTAACTTGAAATGGGGATTGTGAAACCCTCAGAATCATTCCTGAAAATGATCCAAATAAAAATTTCTCCAAAAAGGTCCAAGAAAATGCTCATGTTGCTCTCTGAAAATATTGGACAGAGATAAAAATCAAACCAATATTTTTAAGAGCTCATAGGTATTTATTTTGGGCATTTGGAATTAATGCATAAATATTTGCATTGGAAATATATTAATTATATATATTAATATATGTCCAAATATTATGCCAATTATAAAGGAGCTCTGGAATAATATATCTAGCTCCTGCAAAAATTGGCATAAGGTAAATAAATGATTTAATATATTATTTAAATTAAAACAAATGTCAGAAATTAGAAAACAGAAAAATAAATAACAGGAGGAGCTTACCTGGGCTCCTCCACTGTGCGGCCCAGCCAGCTGGCCGGCCCAGCCAGCAGGCGGCCCAGCCCGCCTCCCTCCTCTGTCGTCTTCGTCCTCGACAGAGGGAGGGGAGTGTGGCCGGCGCGCGCGCGCGCCACCGCGCCACGCCACCTGCTCGGCTGCCTGCCTGCCCTCCCCTCCTCGCTCGATGCCCCGGGCGACGCCACGCCTCCCCCCTGCTCTCTCTCACTCTCCCTCAGTTCCTCCCTCCTTTCCCTCGCTCTCTCTCTCACACGGCCGAACACCACCATCGCCGCCGTTCGCCATAGCAGCCGTCACCGGCCACCCCTCGCTCCCCCGACTAGCCCAGAGGCTCCGCCTCGACCCCCTCTTCCTCCCCACCGCTCCACGGGCCTCCGGAAGCCCTGCATCGCCGCCACGTCGCCGTTCCCCTTCTCAGCCACCGGAGATCGTCGCCGTCGAATCGGGAGCTACCGGACGTCCCCGAGCCCGCTAACCATCCCTGCAGCTCCGCGGTGAGCCACTGATTCGATTCCCCCTTGCCCCGTCATCCCTAGCCTCCTGTAGCTGCCGCCCCCTTGAGCTCTGAAGCTCGACGCCGCCGGTGATGTCGCCGTCGTGGCCACGGTCACCGTAGCGCCCAACCGAGCACACCCACGTCCTCACCGCACCGCGTAGAAGCCGTAGGTGCCAACCCCGCATCCCCGCAGCCGTTGTAGCCTCGACCCCGAGCTCAACCGAGCTCCGGCAGCCGCCACGGTCATCGCCGTCGACGGTACAGGCCACCTCAGGCACGGCCACCACCACCGTTCGACGCGCGGGAGCAAGGGCTCTCCAACGAGCCCAAGCACGGCCTCGCCCGTGCCCTGTAGCGCGATCCCGCATCGCGCCGCCGTCTCGGGCCTCGCCGGCGTCATGTCGCCGGTGGGTTTGACCCACCTTGACCACGGCAGGAACCCCCCTGTGTCCCTGACAGGTGGGCCCAGCCCTGTAGCTAATTAGGATTAGCACTAACCGAATCAGTTAAATTAACTACCCCCCCTGACACTGACCAGTGGGCCCCAGCGCCACTAATCCCTAATTAGGATTAATTTAATCCTGTTAAACCCCCCCTGTCACTGACGTGTGGACCCCACACGTCAGGTTTGACCCCAGCCAGCCGCAGTTGACCACTGACGTCATGCTGACGTCATGCTGGCGCAATATATATATTTCTAGATTTAATTTAAATCAGGAAATTCCAGAATATTATTTAAACTTCAAAAATTCATAACTTTTATTCTGTAACTCCAAATTGGACAAATTATATATGAAAAATGATCAGAAAAATCCAATCTATCCATCTGTACTATTTTCATGCATGATCAAACAAGTTAAATTGATGTTTTAAGCAGAACAAGGAAAAGCACTTTAAAGGGCAATGTTTGAGTTTGAAATTTGAATCTTTGATTCAAATTTGCTCAAACCCTTCTGGTCTTAGTTGCATTAGCCCAACACACTCATATTGCTATGTTTCATGCATGCATCATATTGTCGCACATTGTTTGGTGATGGTTGTGTATCGGTGTTCTTTGCGACAGGTTCTGCCTCCGAGGAGTACCGTGATTACCCTAACGAAGAACCGTATCAGTGCATCGAACCATCAGGCAAGCAACCAACCATTTGATCATATCGATACAATCCCATGTTCTCGCTCCTGCTCTCTTTTACTGCATTAAGACAACGTGTTTCAAACTGCTGTGTGCTACGGTAGTTGAACCCATTTCCTCTGCATGACCTGTCATTGCCACAGTAACTAGATGAAACCCACTAGCATGTGTAGGATTTGATTGAGCCATATGTATGTGTTGTTCCTACCTTGCTATGCCTGCTATGCTTAGAGTCGTGTCAGGTCTGGTTCATCTGGGTGATGGCTAGAGTGAAATGATTATGTCGGGAATGAGAGTGGTGTGGTGAACACGATTTGGTAAAGGTATCGATGAGAGGCCATGTAGGAGTACATGGTGGGTTGTTTCATTGAAGCCGACCTTAAGCACTGAGATCTGTATGTGTGATTTAAGATACAGCTACTACCATGCATTGGGCCCTGAAATATGACCCCGCTCGACTTCTTATTCACCCTAGCTCTCTGTCCAGGAGTTGCAAGTAGTTTCTGGTGTTTGTAGCCTACTGGAGGCCGTGGACAACGCTGACCGTAGGGGTGGGCTGTGATGCGGTAGGTACGTGGCACGGTGTACCGAATACCCGTTAGGTATCTCGGGAACCCTGTTCACATTGTTCGGGGCCGTATGGGAAACCTCGGCCGGACTCCCTGCGGATGGAACCTGAATAGGCGATAAACCTGGACTAGAGGCTTAAGTGTTTAGGTAGGTCGTGGTCTACACCCACGTCGGCTTTCGCTTGAAGTCTGCCGAGCACATGTCGTGTGCAGACGCTAAGTGGTGGAAACATGTATGAAGAAGTACACCCCTGCAGGGTTAACATGATCTATTCGAATAGCCGCGTCCGCGGTAAAGGACTACTTGGTTGCTTATACAGTTCATAGACAAGTAAATGGAAACTGCTAAAAGCCTCAAGATAAGTGTGAGTGCCGAGGATGGCTCTTCCGTAGGAAGACGGAGGTGGATCCTCGGTAGTGTATTGAAGTGGTGAGTAGTGGACTCGTGTGCGCAAAACCATTTCAAGTTGGAGTATCGTAGGATAGTCTAGCCAAGAGTCAAAGCTGGCTTGCTGCAATAACTCCACCAACCCTTCTTGATAATATGCATGTATATAGGATCTGATGTAAGTCTTGCTGAGTACCTTTGTACTCATGTTGCTATAATCTACATTTTACAGAAGACGCTGCAACCCCTTCTGATGGGTTCTATGTAGATGTTGACATCAACGAGTAGGCTAAAGGCCCAGGTGGTGATCCTGAGCTTGTGAAGGACCTTGTAGTATAGCTAGGCTTTCCAAGCCTCTTTTATTTTACTAGTTGTCTGTACTCAGACAAGTTACTTCCGCTGCTGGTTTGTATGACTGTATGACTTGTATGTTGGGTCGTGAGACCCGTACCTTTGTGTATGTTATGTATGGCTCCCTGAGCCTTAAATAAAGTACTTGTGTCGTAGAGTCATGTTGTGATGCTTCGTTGTATTTGCACATATCGAGCATATTGTGTGTATGATTGAAATGCTTGGTATGTGTGGGATCTGACTATCTAGTTGTTTATCTTTAGTAGCCTCTCTTACCGGGAAATGTCTCCTAGTGTTACCGCTGAGCCATGGTAGCTTGCTACTGCTCTGGAACACTTAGGCTGGCCGGCATGTGTCCTTCTTCGTTCCTGTGTCTGTCCCTTCGGGGAAATGTCACGCTTTGAGTACGGGAGTCCTGTTAGCCCGCTACAGCCCGGTTTACCGGAGTCCTGCTAGCCCAGTGCTACAGCCCGGACCCACTTGCTGATGACCGACACGTTCGAAGCTGGGTCATGGATGCCTGTCCCTGTAAGTCTGTGCCACTTTGGGTTTATGACTAGTCATGTCAGCCCGGGCTCCTTATCATATGGATGCTAGCGACACTATCATATACATGAGCCAAAAGGCGCAAACGGTCCCGGGCAAAGGTAAGGCGACACCCGTGGGGATACCGTGCGTGAGGCCGCAAAGTGATATGAGGTGTTACCGGCTAGATCGATGTGACATCGAGTCGGGGTCCTGACACACAGATTCGAAGAAGGATACGAGGCTATAAATAATCATGCATATAAGAGACCAAAAGAAGACTCAAATAATATTCATGGATATAGATGTGATCATATACTGAAAGTTCATCGGATCCCAACAAACACACCTCAAAAAAGATTTATATCAAATAGATCCCTAAGAGACCATTGTATTGAGAATCAAAAGAGAGAGAGGAAGCAATCTAGCTACTGCCTACGGACTCGTAGGTTATGATGAACTACTCACGCATCATCGGAGAGGCGCCAATCAAGATGATGTACCCCTCCGTGATGGTGTCTAGATTGGATCTTGTGGTGCTGGAACTTGAGGTGGATAGAATTGTGTTTCGTCGATTCTCCTAGGGTTTCTAGAATATTTGGGAATTTATAGGGTGAAGAGGCGGTGCGGGAGGTCACCGAGGTGGGCACAACCCACCCGGGCATGCCTGGGCCTCCCGGCGCGCCCAGGTGTCTTGTGCTCACCTTGGGCCTCCCCTATGGCACTTATTTGGCCCACTGGGTATCTTCCGGTCCAGAGAAAATCTCCTAAAAGTTTTGCTACGTTTGGACTCCGTTGGGTACTGATACTCTGTGAAGTAAAAAACAAGCATAAAACAACAACTGGCACTGGGCACTATGTCAATAGGTTAGTCCAAAAAAATGATGTAAAGTTGCTATGAAATGATTGTAAAACATTCAAGAATGATAATATAACAACATGGAACAAGCCAAAATTATAGATACGTTGGAGGTGTATCAATGATCAACATCCATCTGGGTAGGGGCACCAGATGATGTGACCGGGGTGGTATTTCCTCAGGAAGCACTTAGATCCCCCTCAACCTTGTCATTCTCCTCCTTGTTGGATCCGGAGGGCTCAACTACTATTTCCTTCGGAGGTGATGAAACTGTTTTCTCAACCTCAATTTCTTCATCGGTTTTATTCTCTGGAGCTTACTACTCGGGCTAGATATTATCCATATCAACCTTGTTTAGAAAGATATCCACAACATCAAACTCTTGAGAAGATGAGGTGGGAATGATAACCACGAGGCTCAGCTTGATGCATGGGTTCATCCTCATGACAAGGGGATGGTGGTATCTGCTGCAGATGAGCACTTGAGTCGATAGGAGCATCAGTAGCAACATTTTGAATACGGCGATCTTTGATTGCCTTCGGTTTATTGGCTCTTGCCTTTGCCTTCTGAAGCTTTTCTTCCTTTACTTTTCTTCGAGCAAGATTTGCCTGACGTTAAATCACATCATTCCTTTGGTCACACAGCTAAGATACTTCCATCTTCAGCCACGAGTGCCACTTAATTTTATCATTCCTCATAACATTGAGAGATTTTGTCAGCTCAACAATTTCCTTGTTCAGACTTTTCCTTTCAGATTTAGTACTAGCATCTTATCTCATTTTCTCGGGGCTTTTCTTATCCTTGAAAGCCTGATTTAGCTTCTTTGTTATTTTCCTCAACTCATCGAAATGTTTTCTTACTAGCTTGGTAACGTCATCAGGAAGTCCCAGACTGCTCAAATCAATTGATTTTGCATCATAGGCAGCACTTTCAATAACATCAATCATAAGATCGAAGTCATATTTCTATTCCTATGTGGGAGTAGGAACAATGGATTTAGCTATCTTGACAGAAGCAGAAGCTCTCTCTTCGGGCAGCAGCTTTCTCTTCACAGACGGAGCAGCAGAACCCGAAGGTTTGTCTAAGACTGGAGCGGGTGCAAGCCTTGGTGATATTCTCAGTGGAGGTGAAACTTTCACTGGTGAGGGAGTTTGATATGGCATGTTAAGAAGGGTTTTTTGATCATACATTGGTATTTCATTGGGAGCATCTTCATCGGAGGACTCATCAGATGAGGCAGAAGCTGCCTTCTTAGATTTTCTGGCAACTGGGTTCTTTCGAGGAGCTCAATGGGAAACTTTCTTCCTTGCTTTGCTTTCCTTTCGGGCAGAGGCACGATCCTTCTTGTCTTGTTGGGTTGGCTTGACGTTTATCTACTCAACTTGATTCTTCTTCGCTGCCCTGGCTTCACGCTTGGATTTGGCCTTGGCTTTTCCTCTTCTTCGGAAAAATCAGCAATTGTTTTGAGGGAGTCAGGATGAGCATCTTTAGATGGAGGCGGCCTGACTTTTTCATCATCTGGGCTGAGGTAATTTACAGCGATGCAGTCATTCCAAAGTAGAATGAATGCAAACATGATTGGATATTTCCTTCAAACATTCTCATGATTAAACCATTTCTTCGCCAGTGATGGCGAATCCTTTGTAGCCTGTTATTTCTTTCAATCATTCTTTCAACTCTAGGTGGACTTTTATAGCTTTCGGAATCAGACATCTCGATAGTTGTGTTCTTCTCTCTGCCATGACCACCCTTCTTGGGATTTCCATCAAAGAATAGAGTTATAGCATCAGTGACCAGTTCATCCTCGGGCTGACTATGAGCCAAGGGTATATCATCGTCCTCTTCTTCATCGGATTTCGACTCAGATTTCTTCTTTGGTATCTTGGGTGGCTTAGATGCTTTCCTCCAACAGTCAACTTCATTTGTTCAGACATAGGAGGTAATAGAGGCATTTCTCCTTCTGACCCAAACTGATGTTTTGGACTTTGAGCCATGACCAACCTATGAAATAGAATAGATGCAAGGGAAAACATGATAGGGTCCTAAATATGCACAGACGCATTTTTGAGTGTAAACAGAAAGTTTTTTTGGAAGCAACAATGAAATCCATGGTATACATTTTGGAAGATATCATTGACATAATTGCAACATGCCTCTGGTGGGATTTTGGTTCTATGGAGCTCCTCTGCCTTGTGGACTCTCTTGTTGAGGCTCAATGTTTTGGCATTACAATAAATTTGTCATCGGTCCATAACAACCAGAAGTGGACTTTGGTTAATGTTTATGGTCCCTGTCAAGGACAACTAAGAGATATCTTTGTTAACTGGTTATATCACATCAATATACCCCAAGATGAAATGTGGTAATTCCTTGGAGACTTTAATTTTATATAATATGTGGAAAACAGAAATCTGCATGGAGGTGATGTTAATGACATGTTCATTTTTAATGAAATAATTGGCCACTTGGGGTTACTTGAATTACCTTTGAAAGGGAGAAAGTACACTTGGTCAAACATGCAGGAAATTCCATTGCTAGAGTAGCTCGATTGGTTTTTTATCACTGGAAATTGGATCACGGAGTACCCTAACACCATGGTTTATCCATTGGCAAAGGCTAGCTCTAACCATGTACCATGTGTAGTCTCTATTTCAACATCTATCCCTAAGGCCAAGGAGTTTCTTTTGAGAATTACTAGGTTGATATGCCTGGGTTTTTGGATTATGTCCAACAGTCATGGTCTGCCCCACCAATAAGACAAATTCAGCTGCTGTCTTGACAGAAAAGTTTAAGAGGTTAAGACATGACCTAAAGAGATGGCACACTGGTCTCTCTATGTTAAAACTGATAATGCAAGCTTGTGATGCCGTCATCTTAGCCTTTGATAATTTGGAAGATCAGAGACCTTTAACCAGGCCTGAATTCAACTTCAGAAAGCTTGTGAAGCTATACCTTGAAGAACTACTCCACTTCTAGTACATTTATTTGGATCAAAGATGCACAATGAGATGGATTAAAGTGGATGTGGAATATTCAATTTTTTTTCAAGCTATGGCAACAGAAAGGTTTAGGAGAAACACAATCTCAAGCCTAGTTAATGAGGATGGTCTGACAGTTTCTTGTCATAGTGAAATGGCTGGGTTACTGTGGGGTTCTTACAAAGATAGATTGGGGATTGCATAGGGCATTGATATGTAGTTTGATTTGGGAAATCTCATTCAACCAGTGGCAGGCTTAGAGGGCTTATTTGGGCCTTTCAAAGATGAGGAAATTAATGATGTTCTTAGAGGACTATCTCTGGATAGAGCTCCAGGACCAGATGGTTTTACTTGATGTTTGTCAAGAGGTGCTGGCATATTATTAGAGAGGATTTTTATAAGCTTTTCTCTGATTTCTTTGAAGGGAAGATCTCCCTGCAGAGCATTAATGGATCAGTGGTCACTCTAATTCCAAAGATTTGGTCACCAGAGGGACCAAATGATTTCAGACCTATCTCCCTCACCAACACTTATCTTAAATTCCTCGCCAAGCTTCTGGCAAACAGGTTACAGAAAGTCATTCTGACATGTATTCATAAAAACCAATATGGTTTCCTCAAGTCTACATCAATCCAGGATTGTATCACATGGAGCCTGGAGTATATTCATCATTTTCACCAATCAAAGAAGCCAACTTTGATCCTCAAACTGGACTTTGCAAAAGCTTTTGATACTATTGAGCATGATCTCATTCTGCTAATGTTAAACCATAAAGGTTTTGATGATAAGTGGATTGGATGGGTTAAAGAACTTTTATCCTCTGGTTCCTCTTCTATACTACTTAATGGAGTACCAGGTAAGCAATTTAATAGCAGGAGAGGTGTTAGGCAGGGAGACCCTCTTTCACCTTTGCTCTTTGTTATTGCTGATGACTTGTTGCAAATAGTGGTCAACAAAATGCTTCATGAGGGACATCTGACACTACCCATCCCATCTAATGACCCTGATTTTCCAATTGTCCAATATGCTGATGACACATTGCTAATGGTGCAAGCTGATGAGACACAACTTCTGGCTCTTAAGGAAATGTTACTGTTCTTCTCCAAGTCTACTGGCTTAAAAGTGAACTTTCGCAAATCATGTATTTTGCCCATAAATGTATCCCCTGAAGAAACTGCCAGACTTGCCACAATTTTTGGGTGTCAAGTGGGTAGTCTGCCTTTCACTTATCTTGGATTACTAGTGGGTACTACCAAGGCAAGAATTGTAGACTTGGTCCCCGTTGTTGATAGAGTGTAAAGAAGGTTATCTGCTAGTTGCTCCCTCCTGTCACAAGGAGCAAGGTTATAGTTATTGCAATTAGTTCTTTCATCTATGTCAATCCGCTTTCTATGTAGTCTCAGCCTACCTGCTGCAATCATAAAACAGTTGGAAAGAATCATGAGACAATGCTTATGGACGGGAAATTCGGATACCCCAAGACAATCTCTGGCAGCATGGCTTATGGTATGCAACCCTAAGGATAAGGGTGGCATGGGTACCATTAACCTATCCATCCAAAATAAAGCCATGCTCACTAAGTACCTGCACAAATTCTACGACAAGGCAGATATTCCATGGGTTTCTTTGATATGGGATACGTATTATAATGGAGTTGTTCCACATGCAACAGTGCAATGTGGATCCTCATGGTGGAGAGATATTATGAAGATTAATGATATCTACCGAGAAAACTCAAGTGTCACAGTTAATACTAGTGACACTTCACTTTTTTGCATGATTCATGGTTTCTCAATGGTTGTTCCATACCAGTTAAAGAGAGGTTCCCCAGGCTATTCTCCTTCACCATGGATGATAAAATCTCAGTTAGAGATTTCATTGAAGATCTGGATATACCTGCTCTGTTCCAACTTCCATTGTCCCCTGAGGCAATGGAGGAACTTCAAACATTGCAGCTTGACATTCAAGGATTAGAGAGAGACCTCACTGCATCTGATTCCTAGTCATGGATACCTGGAAAAGGTGGTTATTATGCCAATAGCTACTATATTCTTATGCACTCTTCATTGCCTAATGATGATCCTTGCAAGTGGATTTGGAAGAGCAAATGCATCATGAAAATTAAAGTCTGTGCATGGCTAATTCTCAATGATCGTCTGAACACAAGCGATATGCTCCTCAGAAGGCATTTGGAGATCTGAGGATGATGATAACCTATGCCCAATATGTGTTGCACAGCTACATGAGGATAGAGATCATCTCTTTTAAGTACCTTTTCAGTACCAGAGTCTGAAATTATCTACAAATACAATGGCATGTTGTTTTGTCCATCAGAGAATGCAATCTGGTTGCCAAAAGAGGCTTTTCGCAGCCTTTCTTCTTTGAGGTTGTGTTTCTGGCTGCATGGAACATCTGGACTACAAGGAATGAAAAAATCTTTAGGCACATCTGGCCTACATTTGGAGCATGGAAGGCCAAATTCATTCATGATATCACATTGCACTCCCATAGAATGAAGCCTGCTGTTAAACCACTGTTGTTGCAGTGGATAAAAGCACTGCCTTAAGATTCATGTTGTGTCCACAATGGTCTATGTGGTTCAATGTAATGCTGTTGTTTATGTTGCTGGTTGTAACCATAGTCTTTGTAATTAGTGTCCTATAAATAGGTAAGTTTCTAGCCTTATAGCCTAGTACTTCTACTTGTTGTACATATTTACTTTTGTAGAGACTGTGTTGGACTTTGTGGTGGAGGTTTTGAATAAAGGGCTATGGGGCTTTTGCCTCACAGTATTCAGTAAAAAAAACATGCCATAAATGGCAAAGTAACAACTATCTAATCTTTCGAAATAGTACACATGAACCCTAGATCCAAGATAACTAGTACAATTGGAAGCTACAAAATGTACCAGTCAAAACTTAGAGAAGCCTAAAGATCTACCGCAAGGAAATAAATCAAGGGAAAACACATTGGTAAGAATACCTCTAGAATAGAAGAGTAGATAGGGCTAGTTCCAGATCCAGGCGCCCTAACTTGGCAGCAAGGATCAACTACGGAAATGCGGAGGAGAGGATTTACCACAGTGGCACGACCAACGACTATGAGACTTCATCGGAGTTGCACGTTGAGGCGCTTCGACGGTGTTGCTTCGAGCTTGGGCTTGGGAGAAGAATGGGAGAGGGCTTTAGGAAGAACTAAGGAAGAAGAAGCCAAGAGGGGTATTTATAGCACATAGGTAGACCCAGCTCTTCCGAAATCAACGCCCAACAAACGCGGGACGTTCCACATTCGACGGAAATGATAACGATTGTGAGATCGTGGGCACATGTCAACTGTTTCCTACGAAAATCCCGGAAACTGAACAGGAGGCCGAAGGGTTTGAAGAAGGGCAAGTGCAAAAACATATTAATGTTCAAAGTTGATTTCATCGGTGACCAAGGACGCTGGATTAAAATCTTCTTCAGATCAAATTGAATGTTCATGACGGGCAACATAGATTGGATGAGAAAGAATAGAGGGATAACATGGTCTTAATCAAAACACTCAGCCAAATGAGAGAAAACACAAAACCACGGAGGTCTGAGTGAGTTGACATTCGGACAAAACACAAACACAACAAAAAGCAAAGAGATGAATGAAAACACAATGAACTAGCACCAACAATATAGATCTCAAGATAAAGGATAAATGACAGGAATCCCTGAGATAATATCTGCAAGAAAGGTTTAGTTCTTTTTTGTAACCCACACTTTCGTGGGCAATGAGGATATCTTTTTCTTCGTCTGAGCAAGAGCATTCTTTCGATGAGATCTGTAAAACACCTGTGCACTATGAGAGTAATCATATGAATAAGCATTGAAGTTATTTCTAGATATATGAGTATAATGATTTCAGGAGGTGCGCATGTACTCTTTCTGCTGAAGGTTTGACTGATACCCATTCTAGAATTTTCTATGCCATTCTACGAATGATAAGCATTGTCTCAGAGAGAATTACTCTGGATATTCAAGTTAGCAGTGACAGACAGATTTTCAATTATGCACTTCTTCACCCATATTTGTTTTTTGGGTGAACCAGACCTGTAGTTAGTCCCAACATATCAAGCGAAAACCTTACCATTCTATTATTTGAAAAAAATAGTTCGAATCATCAAACTCGTCAGAAACAACAGTAACAGAAGTATCATATCCTGATAGAATCGCATGTTCCAGTGTTTTGCTTTTATCAAGAACCCAACTCGTTTGAGGATACTGTTCGAGAGTCTAGTAGGTTCCATCAATGTTGAGTTTTCTTTCGAAACCCAATCCTTCGCTTCGAGGATTTTTGTACACTGTTGACTTCTTGAGCACATCACAAAGAGTTTGATGCCCTTTTAGGCTTCTTAGCATTCCTGTCTCAACCTAGTCCTTTAGCCTGTAATTTTTATCAGTAATAGCAACAAATTCCTTGGAGGAGAGGTTAGAGCTATCATTCGTAATTGCTGCAATTTTCTTGATGATAGCATTAGAAGATTCAGTATGTGAATTAGCATTACTACGTTCTAGACACTTTAAGCAAGGAGGAATAAAATCATTAGGAAGTAAACAAATTTCTCGGTGAATAGAGAAGCTTTTTCTCTCAGCAGATTGTTGTTAGACTCTTTTAGTGACTCGAGTTCTTGATTCCTGTGAAGGATTTCATCTAACAAACTCTTGTAGTCAACTGAAAGGGAATCATACCGATTGGTAAGATCATCAATAGTGGAAGAGAAAGCATCATGCTCTTCGATCAACTTTTGATTCTTCTCCATCTGTACGACCAGCAATCCTTCGGTTTTCCTAAGATTTATATAAGAATTTCAAGCTCATCTTGTTGAGATTTTGCAATCTTAACAAGTTTATCATAGGCAATGTATTCAGGAGAATATCCATTCATGGATTCTTGGTGTTTTGCTTATACCTGATCCTTAGAGGATTTTTCCATGAGGCAAAATGCAATTTGTTCATCATCACTTGAAGCATCATCATCAGTGTCCAATTTTCAAGTGATTTCTCAGATGATTTACAGGCAATGAAGGCATTGCTCCTTCCTATCCTTCTTTGAAGCTCTTCATCATCTAATTCTGAGTCGGACGTCTCATCTATGGAATCCATTTTCATTTCAGCATAGACTCTTTTTAGCTGAGAGATTTTCTTCATGTTGGATTCGATAATAGCTTTGGTTTGGACGTCAGTCACTTGGCTTGTAGAAGAGGATGATGGAGATTCATTCTTCTTCGGGTGCTTAGTATGACGATCCATTCGAGTGAATCCATTGCTATGAAGATATTTCCATCCGCTGCTTGGCTTTTCCCAGCAGGGGCTATTAGCTATGATGTGACCGAATTGTTTGCACTTCAATCACTTCATTTCCTTCGGGGGTAAGTTTCTTGAGGATTTAGGCAAGTCAAATTCATCATCATTTGTGAGGCTTAGATTTTGTCTTCTGAGATCACTTAGCCTTTCCGTGAGCATTTCATGTTCTGTTGTGATGGTGTGTTGATTTTCGACATCTTCTTCTTCCTGTGAGCTGCCATAGTGAGAAAGGATTTCCCGTTCACCTTCTAAAGAATATTCTTGATTTACATTTTCAAGCTCCATGTTTTCGTCATGAATGGACAACAGCGTCATAATCTCAAGATAGTTAAGTTCTTCGTAGGCTGGTCTTTGTTTGATTTCAGCTACGATGGGATCGAAGGTTGCATCAAGAGCACCCAGTAGGTTGTTGACCACATCTCTAGCGGTGATATCAGTTACACCTCGTTGATGAAGTCTTTCGACAGTGTTTGTCAATCAATCAGTGATTTCCATAGAACTTTCCTTACGCAGAGTTCTGAAACCAGCAAACATGGCACAGAGCATTTGAGTGTGAGGATCCGTTCTGGTGATAAATTCTTCATGAGCATGTTTGATGGCATCCAAAAGTTGCTTTTGGAATCGAGGGAAAATGTCTTTTGATAGACTACTACACATGATATCTTTCGCTCGAGCATACAACACAGATTAGCTTGGTCATCGGAAGTGGGATCATCAGGTTGCTGAATGGTGTATCCATTTTCCACAATCTCCCACAAGTCTATGGTTATGGCATGAATTCTCATTCTCATTCCTTTTTCCAGTAGAGGTAATCATTTCTATCGAAGATATGAAATCTTTTAGAGTGCAAGGATCTACCTACAAACAACATACTCAAAACTCCAAGGATGTTAGACCTTTAATAAATAGAGACATGGAGTACCTGCTCTGATACCAATTGTTAGGGCCGAGAGTATATCGACCAGAGGGAGTGAATGGGAGATTCAAATTTTCTTTCGAAAGTTTTCAACTGATCCCAAACACAAGATCGGAAATAAGGTTCGGTAGAAATGAATTCAATCAAGCATACTGTTGAGGAACAACGTCTTCGATGTAGGATTTTTTTTGAAACTATGATGATTTTTATAGCAAATTCGAAAACTATACACCCTAATGCAGAAAAATCAAAAGTATCACCCCGTTGGCCTCCTGTTGGCCGAAAAGGAACTTTTCGGCCTACGATTGGCCAAAGAGGGACTTTTCAGCCAACTGTTGGCCAAAAAGGACTTTTCGGCCAACAGTTGGCCAAAGAGTCCCTCTTCGGCCAACACCTGCTCTACTATTTTAGAAAATTTATATCAATTAGGATTTTTAGTATTTTAATTTGATTCTTTTTGCATTAGATTATAAATTTTATGAAGTTTCTGTAGATATCAAGTTTGACTATATTTAAAAGTTTGAATTTGAATTTTCATGAATTTTCTCAAATCACTAGATTGCCTATAATTTGAGCTAGGAGTATTCTTTTTAGATGATTCTTTTTGCTACTCATTCTTTGTGACTTTGTTTATCAATAGTAATTAATTGGTGAATTTTAGGATTATTTAAAATTAGGTTTTCACGAAAACAGTTTTGCTTTAGTGTTTTATAGGTTTTGTGCTATATCTTTTAATTTTAATTGCTTTAAACTGTCTTCTTTATTTTTTTACATATTGTTTTAGTTTCTGTTAAGTTATGAGTAGATATTTTATTTGTAGTATTTTTATTGTATTTTATTTCTTTTATCCTCCATTTTCTTTCGCATCGTTCTTTCCCTCCATTTTCTCCCGCAATTTTCTTTGCCGCCATTTTATCCCACCATTCTCTCCTGCCATTTTCTTTCCCATCATTTTATTTTCCGCCGTTGTCTCCCTCCATTTTCTCTGCCGCCATTTTATTTCCTGCCATTCTCTCCCGCCATTTTCTTTCCTACCATTCTCTCCCGCCATTTTCTTTCCCGCCATTCTCTCCCGCCATCTTCTTTCTCGCCATCTTCACTTCTCAACTTATAAAACGAGCCTCATGGTGTCCACGACCATAGATAACATCGTCTGACATGGTCTGTGTCTCCTGCGTCGGTGCTACTGGTGGAGTGTGAAACACTGTCTGAGAGAAGTCATAAGTGTTTACAGCTTCGTCATCATCATCGGAGAGTGTTTCACACTTATGACTTCTCTCACACAGTGTTTCACACTCCACATGAAGGCATCATCATCGTCCTCCGTCGATGCAGCACTCCTTAGTGTGGCAAGAGAGAATGGCAGGAAAGAAAATGGCGGGAAAGAAAATGGCGGGAAAGAAATTGGAGGGAAAAAGATTGCAGAAAGGTATTTTTTTCATGTATAAAACGACAATGGTTATACAGGATTCATAAGGCACTTTTAAAGATAAACTCCTATGAAGCTCAAAACAAGTTTTCTAGTAGGATAAAAGAAATAAAATACAAATAAAATAGCTACTAATAACTAAATAGAAACAAAAAGAGTATTTCAAAAAACTAAAGAAAACAATTTAAAGCAATTAAAATTAAAAGAAATAGCACAAAACCTATAAAACACTAAACAAAACTGTTTTCATAAAAACCTAATTTTAAATAATCCTAAAATTCACCAATTAATTACTACTAATAAACAAACTCAAAAAGAACCAGTAGCAAAAAGAATCATCTAAAAAGAATAGTCCTAGCTCATATTATAGGCAATCTAGTGATCCGAGAAAATTCATGAAAATTCAAATTCAAACTTTCAAATCAAATCAAACTTAATATCAATAGAAACTTCATAAAATTTCTAATCTAATGTAAAAACAATCAAATTAAAATACTAAAAATCCTAATTGATATGAATTTTCAAAAACAGTAGAGCAGGTGTTGGCCGAAGAGGGACTCTTTGGCCAACTGTTGGCCGAAAAGTCCTTTTTGGCTAACAGTTGGCCGATGAGTCCCTCTTTGGCCTACAGTTGGCCGAAAAGTCCCTCTTCGGCCAACAGGACTCTGACGGGGTGATACTTTTGATTTTTCCACATTCGGGTGTATAGTTTCCGAATTTGCTATAAAAATCATCATGGTTTCAAAAAATATCTTCGATTGACGATGAAATAATGGTTCGAGCATAGTATATGATAGGCTTGATGATAACGATGGTAATGCAGTATGAAAACAGGTATAATATCATGATAGACACGTGGAAAAGTACTGCGATGGATAACTACGAGAACTAGATACAATGAGGTAAACGATCACAACACACACGATTACGAGAGCTAAGATAGCATAACAGAATGAAGAGGGTGCAACAATATGGGCAACGAACAATAACTAATGGGAATGACAGAGGAAATGACAGAGAATGATATGTTATATAGAATGAGAGATCCGATAAACTATCATCACAGAGCGTGGATGTAAATTGCTGAAAGTATTGTAGTGAAGTAGATTGAACCATTAGTGCTCGATGGCGACAGAGAGATTTGGTAGACCAATTCACCGTTATGCCAAAGGGCTACACCTGGTTGGAGGGGCTATGACTTAACACGGAAGATAAACTCTCTTCACCCTATTCTCCTTCAACTCAAAGCTGATCAGACTCTAGTTGATTTCACTTGTGGTAGATACTTGTCGACGATCTCCAAACCTTCAGTCGACCTTCTCGAACCACAATCACTCTTGGTTGCTGAAGATCTTGCTCGGTGAAGGTGGAGGACGCTGTGAAGAGGTGGGTGTTGATGGATGCCAAGAGCTCCCAGAGCTCGCTGAAGCTGCCGACCACATTCCCCGTCTCCGACAAGTGGTGCAAGTCTGAGAAGATCGCCGACCCTGCCCTGACGCCGTTCGTGAGGACGATGGACAAGGAGTTGAAGGACGCGAAGCTGACGGGGGCCATGCTCACCAGGGAGTTCCTGAAGTAGCGCATCGAGCCGCTTCAAGACCCCCCGTCCCTTGTGGAAGCTCGGCGGTGATGACGACAAGATCCTCATTCGCCAGGAACCCCTTCTCAAGGAGGAGTTGAACAAGGTGCTGACCTACCTGACGGGAAAGGACCCGAGCGACCCTCCAGAGGGCTGGCTCCCGCTGTACGACCGTGACGACGCCAAGGAGGTCGTCACCGCCATGCCTGTCTTCGACGACCTCGTGTTTGTGCGGATGGAGTCTTCCTTGCCGCCTACTACCTTGGTGCTCCTCTCCTCCGACGGACAATCCTTCAAGGCCACCGAGGATGATGTCGTGGTTGAATCCTCCGCCCCGGAGCAAAGGGAGCTCCTGCGAGATCTGCCGGACGACGATGATGACGGCGAGCCCCCGGTGGTGGGGGTGTCGCGCTCTCCAGGGGTCGCCACGAGGTCTGTGGTGGCTTCCTTGAAGAAGCACCAGCGAGCAGTTGTGAAGAAGAGCAGGTCCACGGTGATTTCTCCGGGTAGCAGCACACCTTCGCCGACGTTGTCCCGGGCGGCGCCAACCGCAAACTCCCCTGCTCCCAGGGGCTCAACATTAGCTGCTCCACCTCAGGTCCCGTTGCTGAGCATGAAGAGGCAATACGCCTTCGTTGACCAGTAAGTTTCTTCCTTAGCCTGGCTTGTCATTTCTTGATGTGGTGCTGAACTTATTCTCTTGTCGCTAGGCAGCAGCCGGCAACGAAGTAGAGGGAAGGTACGGAGATCGCCGTGGCCGCAGGCGAAGGAGCGACCTCCGCGGCCCTGGTGAAGAAGAGTGCCGCGGCCCCCACAGTCCCAGGGGCAACGCCAGCTCCGGAGGACGTGGGTGCCCGTCCTCACGAGGTGGAAGGCTTGGCCCCTCCAGCGCCCAGCCTTGTCGCGGCCACTGGGCCGACCAGTCTCTGGAGCCCCCGGTCCTTCATGAGGCTGAGGTTTCTTTAGCCTTGGCGCCGAGGGTGTCTCCTCCCTTGCCCAGCGCGTGGCCGAGCCATGGTGCTTCTGCTCCCTCCGGGACCCTAGAAGAGGCAAGGGCGGCGCTGTATCTCCTCGAGGGTGAGCTTCAGGGCCCCGACTGTCGTTCGGCACGAGGACGCCTGGGGTTGATCTCTGGTTGGCTCAGGGCCGATGCGTCTGTTCACGCGGCCTGGGGCTCTGCAGAGGAGGCCTAGAAGGCGCTTGGGGTGGCTGCCATGGCGCGCGACCTGGCGAGTAAGGAGGCCACAAAAGCTGAGAACCGGTGTCGTGCGGTGAAGGCTGACCTGAAGATTCTCCAGGATCAGCAGGCCACCCAGGCCAGCCAGCTCCTGGAGCGCAAGGAGAAGCTGAAGGCCAGGAGGCTACCGTTGCTAGTCGGGACATCGAGGTGAAGAAGACGACCCTAGAGCAGGCTTGGGACTGCGACCGCCTGGTGAAGCTGAGGGAGGAGGCGGAGGCAGCCCAAGCGGACCTGTCCGAGGCTAAGAAAGCTGTCGCCATGGAACGCGACACCCTCTGCTCCCTCGAGGCGCGCTTCCTCAAGGCCCATAAGGCGCTCTTCGGAGATGGTCCCTCGGGAAAGGCGGTGGTGATGACACCGAGGGAGAGCCCTACTGCCCTGCTTCGTGAGATTGTGGCGGTGCTCGAAGACGCTGTCAACGGGTTTACGTCCTGGTGGAAGGCGAGGCACGCTCACTTTCTTCCTCGGCTCTGACGTGTGTCTTTGCCACCTTTATCTCCAGGATGCCAGCTTCAACCTCTCCTCCTTCCTTGCTCCAGTGAACGCCGACTCCCGGGATGCTACTGCTACTGCCGTGAAGAGCTCCGTGGATGCCATGCTGAAAAGGTACATGGTGGTTGGCCTTCTAAGCGAAGCCGGTGGGACAAGCGACGCACCTGGCGTTGAGGTTCCGCTGGCGAGCGGTGGTGATGCCCAAGCCTGAAGAGGTGGTTTCGGAGATTCTGCTTTTCTCCTTTTTATCCTGCACCATGCGACACGCCTCGGGGAGGCATTTAAAACTATTTGCTTGGAACAATTTGTCTTGTAATAACTAGATTATCATCCTTTAGCTTTTCCGTTTGCTTTATTGTTCTGCGTCGGCAGAACTCGGCCCCGCGCGTACCTCAGCCGTCGTTGGGTCGTCCGGATCACCAGGACGAGCCCAAGAGGTGAGGGGCTACGGGACCAGTTAGGCTCCTAAGTCGCGATGCTCAGGAGTCCTCCTTGACGTGCGAACAGCTTAGGATAAGATGTAGGGGCAAGCCTTGATGTTCTGCGTTGGCAGGGCCCGGCCCCGGGCATACCTTAGCCGTTGTTGGGTCGTCCAGATCACTAGGACGAGCCCAAGAGGTGAGGAGCTACGAAACCAGTTAGGCTCCTGAGTCGCGATGCACAGGAGTCCCCCTTGACGTACGAACGGCTTGAAAGAGAAGGGTGACAACCAGGTCTTGGCGTTCTGCGTCGGCAGGGCCCGGCCCCGCGCATACCTCAGTCGTCGTTGGGTCATCTGGATCACCAGGACAATCCCAAGAGGTGATGGGCTACGTGACCAGTTAGCTCCTGAGTCGCGATGCTCAGGAGTCCCCCTTGACATACGAACAGACCATCCTACCTTTCCCTCACCGAGCTCTCGCTTGGGAGGGTTGCGCGAAGACCAGGTCCGTGAGGCCTGGCGAGGTGGGGTACGCCAAGCGTGACCTGAGCATAGCCCCCGTGCCCAGCCCTCTCGCGCTACCTTCCCAAGGGAGAGCAGCGTGGTGAGGCTAGTCACTGAGCCCGGAGGCTCCCTAAGGTTAATGCGGCCATGAGGCCACCCCCAGTTGTTTATCACCAGCGCGAAGCATAGTGCTTCTGCTCTTGCACGGGCATAGCCGGTCCTCGACAGTGTCGACGGCCAGCGCGGAGCATGGTGCTTCCACTGGTACGTGGGAGGAGGCTCCCTCTGAGGAGAGCCCCGGGGGCGTGTACAGCCTCGCCCTAACACGTGGCTTGCACGATAGGGCTGGAGGAGGTGTATATGGGCACCCATGAGCCGGCGCGGGACTCATGAGGCCCTACCTCAAGGCGGGTTGCGCCTGGTCTTGATTGGGGATGTTTGGATTGGTCCTGCGAGATGGTTAGGCAGCCTGCTCCGAATGAGTTTCCTGAGGTTATTGCATGAGAAGGCCAAACACTAATGACCCTGGAGGTGACGTGAATGGGACCGGCACGCCAGACAGAGCTCAGCTGCTGGATTTATCGACGCTGCAGGGACGGACCCGAGCACAGACGCCGTGCCCAGTCTTCTCACGCAAAGATCCTAAAGAAAAACAACCGGCGCACAGTTCCTGTGGCCACGGGGGCACCATGTCGCGCGCCCTTGCTTACCCATCACGATTAGCTCATGCGAGAACAAGGCACCAAGAGCCACGGGAGGCGACATACATGGGACCGGTCCTTGAGCCAGAGCTCGGCTGCTTCGGTTTAGCGACGCTGCAGGGACGGACCCGAGCATAGACACCATGCCAGTCCTTAATTATGAGGCGGTCGTGGGAGGGCTTGCAAGGGCGCGAGACTCTCTTAGCAGCGAAGCGCCGATCAAGTAGTTGGTAATTCGAAAGTAGTTTGCAAGGAATGCTAACCTTCTCTGATAAAATGCAAAAGGAATACACGTCGTAGGGACAGGCCCACACGGCTTGGGGATGATGCAGCCTGAGGGGAACCCCCAAACTGAATGAACTAGGGAGATGTGACCTGATACCGTTGCTGAAGAGTTGTTGACGAAGCCAAAAAACGTGTGCTGCTGAAGTCGTTCCGCATGAGCCGCTCCGGTGCCGAGCCTCGGGAGGCTCGGAGGGACCAGAAGGCTCCTGAGGGTGCTCCTCCATCTCCGCCAGGATCGCCTGGCGCCTGGCCTTGTAGTCCACTTGAGCATCCATCATGCAGCGCGTAACGCTTTAGCCGTGCCCGCCAGGCCGAGAGGCATGCGGACGTAGCTGTGAGGCGGTCCCTCGCACCGGCCGACACGAGACGGCCACATGTCCTGCCAAGATGTGGCCCTGTTGAGCCCAGGGATGTCGATGCAGATGCGGAGCTCCTTGCCCTTGCTAGGGCAAGGAGCTCTACCTTGCGGTAGGCGACGATCGCCTTGGAGAACCCTTCCTTCTTGAATCTCCTCGATCGCTTCGCTGATGAAATCCTGAACGCCTGGTGCCTCACGCCTGCTGCCTTCTCCTGGGAAGTGTGCTCTGAAGAGCGCCTCCACATGGTGCCCGAGTGCCACTCTCGCGACATGAGCTAGGTCTGAGGCCCTCCAGAGGAGAGCCCCCGAGCCTAGCCTAAGAGGGCCGCCGGGCGTGCCTTCCTATGCGATGGGTGAGGGCGCCGCATCTAGAGACACGAGGCTCAATGCTGCATCCTCGGGTGTTTCTTCCTCGCGAGACCCCTGGCCCAGCTGCAACTTCTTTTTCTTGGGGGCGACCTCAGGAGGGAGGGCGCCGTCTTCGTCTTCTGGGTTCTCAATGGCTGCAGCCAGGAAAGCGTGCTCGAGGGAGCACACCGCATCCTTCTCCTGATAGGCGACCGTGATGATGCCGCAACTTCCTGGCATCCTGAGGATGTTGTAGCTGTGGTGCGTGGCCGCCATGAACTTGGCCAGTGTTGGGTACCCAAGGATGGCGATGTAGGGCAGGCGGATGTCGGTGATGTCAAAGTCGATGATCTCGGTGCGGTAGTTGTTGTGCTCGCCGAAGGTCACTGGGAGGCGAACTTGGCCAATCGGGTGTGTTGATCCATCGGTCACTCCTGAGAATGGCTTGGTGGGGTGCAACTGGTAGTATGGCACCTGGAGTCTGTCAAACGTCTGGAGAGAGAGAGAACATTAAGCCTTGCTCCGCCATCAATGAGAGTCTTGGTGACGGTTACGTTACTGATCATGGGAGAGCACAACATGGGGAGTGCTTGAGAGGGCGAGTTCCCCCAAGCTTGGGAAGCGCCGCATTGACCTCGCGCGCAAACTGCTTGAAGACAAGCTGAGAAGCTGGGGCTTGTGAGCCGCCCAAGATGCACGCGATGGCTCATGGCTCCTGGAAGCTCCCAGCCCCCCTCGTCCTGATGGTGATCTTCGTTCCTTCTTGGTGGTGGAGGCAGAGGAGGCAAAGTTGTGTTGCCCTGAGGGCGGTACTCATGAGGACGCTCCCCCCAGTTGCCCTTGCGATGCTGGTCCTGCCAGCGGTCCTCAGGAGGCTGATCGCGCCACTCCTGACAGCGATCGCGTCCATCCTAGCGTCCTCCACCTCGGCCGCATCTACGACCGTAGCCCCTATCGTTGCGCTCGGGGCGTCGACCAAGGCGCCCATCGTGGAGAGCACTGAGCTCCTGGCAGTCGCTGGTGTTGTGGCTGTAGACATTGTGGAAGGCACAGAACAGCCGCTTGCCCTTGGATGACTCGGGGTGGTCGCAGCCGCACTTGGTCTCTGGCTCTGCCGCAAGCACGACTGGCCCCTTGCGCTTCGTGTCCTTGGTCTTGGTCTTCTTGTCTTCTGGATCAGCATCACGGAGCTCGAGGAGGGAGAGGCGTCCATCCTCATCCCTCGCACACTTGTTCGCCATGTTGAACATTTCCAGAGCAGTGCAAAGGTCCTTGTGGATGGCGAGCTCCACCTTCATCTTGACTTCACAGACGCCATCGGTGAATGCAGAGATGATGGCCTCCTCCGACACCTTGGGGATCTTGAGGCGGACGTTGTTGAAGCGCTGGATGTACTTATGCAAGGTCTCCCCAGGCTGTTGCTTGATGCGGCGTAGGTCACCCGCGGACGGTGGACGGTCGCGAGTGCCCTAGTAGTTGGCAATGAAGCGGCTGTGCATCTCTTCGCAGAAAGAGATCGACCCCTCAGTCAGGTTCAGGAGCCAAGAACGTGCGCCATCCTTGAGGGCCATCGAAAACCAGTTTGCCATGATCTTCTCATCGCCGTTGGCCGCCTCGATGCTCAGCTCGTAGAGCTATAGGTACTCAGCGGGGTCTGCGGTGGCGTCGTAGCGTGGAGGCAGGTCAGGCTTGAACTTTCTCGACCAAACGACATTGCGGAGCTCTGCAGTGAACGCACGGCATCCTGCCGTGGCCACCGGAGGTCGCCGAGGGGGTGGAACGTGGTCCTGGTGTAGCCGCCCCGCCACCTCCTCTGGCAGCCCACGAGCCTCATGCTGGGGCACTGGAAGCACGCGCGCTTCTCCTTGGATGCGTTGAACCACCTGGCAACTCACATCGTCCCAAACTGGCGCTGGGCACGACGGGTCTCTCCAGGGGGGCATACGCCTTGGCTCGACGATGGCGCCCTAGGCTGGAGGCGGAGGAGGGACCCCGCGCACGACGTCACCCGCTGCAGGTGGTTGCTGAGGCAGCGAGCGAGCCGGACAGTCGGAGCCCCCGTGCGCGACGCTGATGAGCTCGGCGATGCGCTCGAGCCACTCCTCGTAGAAATCACCCACGGGGCCATAGCGAAGGCGCACCTGCACCGTGAGCAGAGCGGCCTGCGCGTCCACCTGGCCGCGGTGCGCGTGTGATGACGAAGCTGCTAGGGGTGAGCGACGTAGTAGCGGTGCGGCCATCACGGTGCACCGACGGGTGCAGCGATGAAGCTTTCTGCTTGTGGCCGGCAGGGCCCGTGGCGGCGTTGCCCACCGGAGAAGGAGCGCGGCGGGCGCAGCCGTCACCCGCCGGAGCCGTCTGGGCGACACGGGTGGCGAGCGCGGCCCGACGCTCAGCGCGAGCCCTGCGCACGTCGGCCAGGGAGATGTCGGAGCAGTGGCGGATCGAACGACGGAAGACAGGATCTGACGCACCCCTACCTGGCACGCCAAATGTCGGATTTTGGATCTGGCAACCCATGAGAGGTTCGAACACTAGGGTGCGTGTGGAGATCTCAACCTGCCCAGTCTACTTGCTCGCGATCCTCCCTAGCCTAGCGCAAAGAGCTCACAGAGACACAAAGACACATAGATTTATACTAGTTTGGGCCACCGTTGTGGTGTAATACCCTACTCTAGTGTGGTGTGGTGGATTGCCTCGAGGGACTATGGATGAACTAGTACAAGGATGAACAAGCCTCAGGAGGTGAGGTGTTCTTGAGCTCATGTGGTGCTCTACTTGTTCTGGTTTCGGTCCCTTTCTATGGTGGTGGCTAAGTCCTATATATAGTGCCTTGGTCCTCCTCCCAAATATGAGCAAGAAGGGATTCCACAACGGCGGAATTTTGAAAGGGCACAAGCAGTACAGTCTATCCTGACAAAAGTAGTCTTCGCCTGCAAAAAGCCTCTGGCTGTGACGCTGCGGTGGGCTCGGTGATGACCTCCGTCCTGCCGTCCTGGCAGTCTTGGTCTTGTTGTGCCAGAATGGAAACCTTTGGCTGAATCCTCGGGACTCCGCGCTTGTGGCTTGCCTCCCTTGCACCAAAGAGGAAACCTGCGCTCTACGCCAGCCTGGCGCCCGCCTGGCCTTAGTCGTCATGGCTCACGTCAGTTGAGCCTCAGGAGGTAGCTGCATAGATCTCTCCGCCCCTCAGGAGCCCTCCTGAGAAGGCCAACTTCTTTAGGGATCTTGGTGTCGTCCGCCTCGTGAAGCTTGGCCCCTCGCGAGGGTCTTGCTGTGTTGGTGTTGAAGCTCGGCTGTACCAGGCCGTCGATGGAACCACGTGGAGGGCCGCAGGCAGGCAGGACTGGATACCCCCAAGTCCAGGATGCCGGCAACAGTCACTTTCTCACGGCAGCTACTTCCGGCCACTTTGTAAACTTGTCGATTGCAACGAACAAGAATTCGAAATCCCAGGCAGCTCAAGGGAAAGGGCCGAGGATATCGAGCCCCCAAACCAAAAATGGCCATGACAAAGGGATCGTCTGAAGTGCCTGGGCAAGCAGATGGATATTCTTCGACTGGAACCGACACTTGGTGACTAGCTCGACCGCATCTTGGAGGGCTGTGGGCCAATAGAATCCTTGCTGAAAAGCTTTCCCAAATAAAGCCCTTGATCCAATGTGGGAGCCACACATGCCTTTGTGTATTTCTGCCAGCAGTTCATTTCCTTCTTCCCGATAAATGTACTTCAATTTCACACCATTGGGCCTTCTTCTGTATAGAGTGTCATCGACAAACTGATACATATTGGACCTCCGAGCTATTCTTTCTGCCTCTTGTTGCTCTCTGGGAAGTTCTCCAGTTTGGAGGAAATGGACTATGTGCCTTGCCCAAGTTGGAGCCCGAGGCTCGGCAAAGAAGACTAGCAGCACCTCCTCATTTGTGGGGGGCGCATCCCTCGACCGCGGGGACCAGTGGTCCGACACGAGGGTGCTGCCCGGCAATCGAATGGGAGTTGTTTCCGGCATGGTCCCTGCCACGAACCCCGAGGGGTTCTACCGGGAGAGGCTTACCGGAGTCCAATTTCCTCCTTTTTCTGTCCATTGTTGTTGAGGATATGGAGGGCTGAGTAAGATGGAGAACAAAAGTTCCTGGTTCCACCGACAGCTTTTGCACAACACACTTTGATAGCTATTTTCCGCACGGGGTACGTGCTCTATTTGCAATCCGTCAAAGAGCTCCTCCAATCTTCTCATTTCCTTGATGTATGCCTCCATCAATGGACTTTGGTAATCCTTGTTGACTTGTCTCACCAGAAGCTGTGAATCTCCTTGAAGGATCAACTTCTTAGTTCACAATTTTGTGGTAATCCTCAGCCCAGCAAGGAGCCCTTCATACTCTATTGTATTGTTGGTCGCCTCCTCCCAGGGAAAATGCATATGGACTACGTATTTTAGGTGCTCCCTAGTGGGAGCAATGAGAAGCACGCAAGTCCCTGCACCCTTTAGGGAGAAGGCACCATCAAAATACATGATCCATTCTTGGGGTGATTCCTTGCCGGGAATAACTGTTTCCAGCTCTTCCTCATCAGTGGTTGGCGTCCATTGTGCAATAAACTTTGCCAATGCCCTGCTCTGAATTGTTGATGTGCTTTCAAACTTCAGCCAAAAGCTGGATAACTCTGGAGCCCATTCCACTATTCTGCCGGTAGCCTCTGGGTTCCGGAGTATCCTTTGCAATGGAAAGAGTGTGACAACCGTGATCTCGTGGGCTTGGAAGTGGTGGCGCAGTTTCCTTGAGGCCATGATTAGGCCAAAGATCAATTTTTGCACGCCAGAATACCTGGATCTAGCCCACTAACAGGGAACTGGCGAAGTATACTGGGCTCTGCACCACTTTCTTCCTTGTCGCGTCCTTGGTGTTGCTTTCACTGTCGTGCTTCCCTTTGTCTTGATTCACATATGACCTTGCCAGGCTATTCTATCTTTCTACTCTTGGCGGGACATCTGCTGAGGTTGCCGTTCCTCCACTTCCCGCTGTGCCACCAACGCTGCACTGACTAGTTGATTAGTCACTGCCCGATACAGTAGCAACGACTCTTGTGGCTTGGGTGAAACCAAAGTGGGAAGAGAAGATAAGTAGGTCTTTAAATCTTGCAATGTTGCATCTGCTTCCAGGTTCCACTTCATAGGTCTTGCCTTTTTCAAAATTTTAAAGAACGGCAAGGCACACTTGGCAGACTTGGAGATGAATATGCTAAGTGCAGCAACGAATCCTGTCAGACGTCTCACATCCTTAACTGCCTTGGGTGCCTGAATCTACTCGATGGACTTGATCTTATCTGGGTTGGCCTCGATCCCGATGTGGGACAGAAATTATCCAAGCAACTTGCCAGAAGGAACGCCAAACACACACTTCTCCGGGTTTAGCTTCAAGTTGATCTTGCGTTTATTGTCAAATGTCTCTTCCATATCCTAGATGAGGGTTGATTTGTCCTTGGTCCTGACCATGATATCATCCATATAAGATTCAATGTTCCTGTGCGATTGTGGCTCGAAACGAATTTGGACTGCTCTTGCAAAAGTGGATCCGGCACTCTTCAACCCGAAAGGCATGTGCACAAAGCAGTATGTGCCACATGGGTGATGAAGGAGGTCTTCTCTTTGTCTTCCTTAGACATGATTATCTGATGGTATCCAGAGTAGGCATCCCTAAAGCAGAGAAAATCACACCCGGAAGTGGAATCCACTATCTGGTTAATGCGGGGCAAGGGGAATGGGTCCTTCAGGCATGCCTTGTTGAAATCTGTGAAATCTATGCATAACCTCCATTTCCCATTAGCCTTGTGCACAACCACTGGGTTTGCTAACCATGTTGGATGTAGTACTCCTCTGACCAAACCAGCTGCCTCAAGTTTCCTGATCTCTTCGTCAATGAACTCCTGCCACTCCAAGGCCTGCTTCCGCACCTTCTACTTGCCGGGTCGGGCATGTGGGCAGACAACAAGGTGGTGCTCGATTACCTCCCTGTGAACACCAGGGATATCAGATGGTTGCCAGGAAAACACATCAATATTTGCCTGTAGGAAGGCAACGAGCGCGCTTTCCTATTTGTCACCGAGGGTGAACACTGATGGTAAAAGTACCATCAGTACCAAACAGCCCTACCGGGACCTTTTTCACATGGGGTGCAGTAGCCTTGGTCCTCTTGCTATTGGAACTCTCCGGCACATCATCAACAGGTGCCATGTAGTCCGTAGAGGTAAGCTTCCTGGATTCCTTGCCGGCGTCCTTGTTATCTTTATTCTTTCCTTTGCTTTCCTTGGGAGGCACTGTGGCTTCGGTAGCCTCTGCTGCGACTGTGTCCTGGTACATCTTATCCATGCATATCATTACGTCTTTCTTATCTGATGGAATGGAAATGAGGCCCATTGGCCCTGGCATCTTCAAGGTATTATAGGCATAGAATGTCGCCATGAATTTGGCCAGGGCCAGGCGCCCAAGAATTCCATTGTACGGTAAGGGGAGGTCGACCACATCAAACATGATCTTCTCAGTCCGATAGTATAACTCTCTCCAAATGTCACTGGCAACATGATCTTTCCCTTAGGACGACTGTCAGGACCCCGACTCAATGCCACATCGATCTAGCATGTAACACCTCATATCACTTTGCGGCCTCACGCACGGTATTCCCACGGGTGTCACCTTACCTTTGCCTGGGACCGTTCGCGCCTTTTGGCACACGTATATGATAGTGTCGCTAGCATCCATATGATAAGGAGCCCGGGCTGACATGGCTAGTCGTAAACCCAAAGTGGCACAAACTTACAGGGACAGGCATCCATGACCCAGCATCGAACGTGTCGGTCATCAGCGAGTGAATCCAGGCTGTAGCACTAGGATAGAAGGACTCCGGTGAACTGGGCTGTAGTGGGCTAACAGGACTCCGGTATTCATCGCATGACATTTCCCCGAAGGGACAGACACGGGAACGAAGAAGGACACATGCCGGCCAGCCTAAGTGTTCCGGAGCAGTAGCAAGCTACCATGGCTCAGCGGAAGCACTAGGAGACATTTCCCGGTAAGAGAGGCTATTAAGGATAAACAACTAGATAGTCAGATCCCACACATACCAAACATTTCAATAACATACACACAATATGCTCGATATGTGCAAATACAACATGGCATCACAACATGACTCTACAACTCAAGTATTTTATTCATTAGGCTCCGAGGAGCGAGATATTACAAACACGGGTATCATGACCCAACACTCAGAGCATACAAGTCAAAGCACAAGCGGAAGCTTAACATGTCTGAGTACAGACATCTACAAATGAAAAAGGCTTGGAAGCCTGACTATCTACCAGATCCTGCCGAGGGCACAAGATCGTACCTGAGGTAACAAGCTGAACGTCGAAGTCCATGCGGATCTACTAACGAGACCAAAGTCTCTCTGCAAAAACATAAAAAAGGCAAACGTGAGTACAAATGTACCCAGCAAGACTTACATCAGAACCATCTACATATGCATCATTATCAGCAAAGGGGATGGTGGGGTTTAAGTGCAGCAAGCCAGCTTTGACTCAGTGGATAACCTGAACTACGACTGCAAGCAACTCTTTTGAGGTGGCGCACACAAGTCCACATATTCACCATATCAATACACCACTATGGACCCGCTCCCGTCTTCCTACGAGAACGCCATCCATAGCACTTACGCTTATCTTGCGTATTTTAGAGTATCCAGTTTCACTTGTCTATGAACTGTATAGGCAACCCAGAGGTCCTTTACCACGGACATAGCTATTCAAATAGATAATGTTAACCCGGCAGGGGTGTACTTCTTCACACACGCTCTCACCACTTATCGCTGTTTACACAACATGTACTCGGCAACCTTCAAGCGGAAGCCCAGCGAGGATGTCGTCCATGACCTGACTAACCACACAAGTCCCTAGTCCAAGTTTATCGCCTATTCAGGTTCCATCCGCAGGGAGTCCGGCCGAGGTTTCCACATACGGCCGCGAACGATGTGTACAGGGTTCCGTGACACTAAATGGGCGCCCGGTATACCCGGCCACGTGCCTACCGCATCACAGCCCACCCCTCCGTTCAGCGTTGCGCACGGCCTCCAGCATACTACAAACACCAGAAACTACTTGCAACTCTACTTAAGAAGTCGAGTGGGGTCATATTTCAGGGCCCAATGCATGGTAGTAGCTGAATCATGGATCACAAACACAGAACCCAGTTTCTGAGGACGGCTTCAATGAGACAACTCACCATGTACTCCTACATGGCCTCTCACCGATACCTTTACCAAATCGTGTTCACACACTTAGCTCTCACACAGTAGGACATGTTCACACACCTCTGATTCATCCCCGATGAATCAGACCTGACTCAACTCTAAGCAGTAGCAGGCATGACAAACAAGCATGAATGAGTAGGCACATCAGGGCTCAAACAACTCCTACTCATGCCAGTGGGTTTCATCTATTTACTGTGGCAATGACAGGTCATGCAGAGGATAAGGAGTTCAACTACCGCAGCAAGTAACAGATGAATCGTTGTTGTCCTAATGCAGTAAAAGAGAGCAGGAGCGAGAGAGTGGGACTGTATCGGAATGAACAAGGGGGTTTTGCTTGCCTGGCACTTCTGAATATAGTATAGTTCTTCATCGGTGTCATCGAACTCATCATCAGAAGCACGTCTAGCGAGAGGGGACAAATACCGGCAACACAGAAGGAAACACAATCAATGCAATGCACAATATGATGCATGCTATGACATGGCATTATGAATGTGTTTTGGGCTAGTGCAAGCTAAATCAGATTGAGATGAGTCCATTTGAACCAAAGATTCAAATGCAAACCCATTTTATGAAGTCATAAAGGTGCATTAACTTATTTCACCTAAACGGCAAGGTTAGTGTGTTCTAACATGCATGAAACCAGTGCATATGGATAGATTGGATTTTTCTGATCATTTTTCATATATAATTTATTTGATTTGGAGCTACGGTTGATTTTCTATGATTTTTAGAAGTTTGTACTATTTTCTGGAATTTCCTGTATAAGAATAATTCCAGTAATTGAAATAATGCATCAGCATTGCGTCAGGGTGACGTCAGCAGGTCAAAGGCGCCAGCCCAGGTCAAACCTGACCTATGGGATCCACTGGTCAGTGACTGGGGCTGGTTAGTGACACTGACAGGTGGGTCCGGTCAACGCCCACGTCAGCGAAGTCAACATGACATGTGGGGCCAGTCAACAGCCATGTCAGCGCGGTCAAAGCTGACGCGTGGGTCCCACTGGATTAATCTAAACTAAACAGGAAAATTAATCTGAACTAAACAGGCGCATGGGCCCACGTGGCAGTGGCTTAAGGGGTTGATTAGAGGGGTCATTAGCAGCTAATGACGTAGCCACGTCAACCCACCGGCGTTTAGCCGTCGGTGACACAAACCGCGGCGGAGATCTTCGGAAATCGCCCTCCAGCGATGGTTCGACGCGCGGCTAGGCTTGCTCGACTCCTGGGAGCGCGCCGCATCTAGTGGTTCCACTGGTTGGAGCCGGTGTGGCCGGGAACTATGCCGGCGTCGAGGTTTGGCGGCGGCCGAAGCATGGGAGTAGTCGGGTTCGGTGCTACTGCGTACGGGAGGAGGATCTGGTGGGTGTGCTCGGCTTCTGGGAGTGTGCTGAGCGCGTTGATGGGCTCGGACGCGAGCGGCAGCGGCTGTGGCCGCGGCGGCGCCATGGCCGGCGGCGATGTGCTCGCGGGCTCAGCGGTGAAGTTAGTTTGGGCGCTCAGACGGAAGGTAGAAGAGAGGGGAATGATGCCGGTGCTCACGGTGAACTCGCAGAGCAGGCCAGTCGGTTCGGGGAGGCGCTGACGCCGGCGAATCGGAGTCGGCGATCTCGGGCGTCCGAGGTAGAAGAAGGCGACAGAGGTGGTGCTGCGGGGGTGTCCAGCGTCGCTTGGCTCATCGGAGACGAAGATGAAGACGCTGCGGAGCCTCTGGACATGGCGGAAGGGTGAGGGGGTGGCTCTGGACTCGGCGGCAGCGAGCGGCGGCGGCGGTCGCTTTCGGATGCGTGCGAGAGAGAGAACAGAGGAGGGGGATGAGCTCGAGGGAGTGAGTGAGAGGGACCAGGGGGCTGCGTGGCGCCTCCAGGCACGTCGGGGAGAAGGTGGCAAGCAAGCAGGAGGTGGAGGCCTCGGGCGTGCGTACGTCGACACGCCTCTGCCTACAGGCAGAGGTCGAAGACGACCGCTTCGGCCAGTGGGCTGGGCCAGCTGGAGGGGCTGGGCCAGCTGGGCTGCCAGGTGAGGCCAGGTAAGATTCTCTCTCTCTTTTATTTGTTTCTGTTTTCTATTTCTCTTCCTCTGTTTTGATTTAGTTTTAGCAACTAAATCATTTTAATAAATTCTGTAGGTTATCATATGGCTTGCTAAAATATATACAAAGCCACTCACAAACTTCCAGAATTATTGGAGTCATATTTAGTATATATTAAATATAAATCCAAAGCAAATAGTTAGTGGATTAATTCAAATGGCCAAAATAAATATTTCTGTGACTCCAAAAATATTGGTTTGAATTTTACCTCTTACCAATATTTCTATAGAATAACAGGAACATTTTCTTGGACTCATTTGAGAAGATTTTAAGGTTGGTTATTTTTGAACTGATTTCTGAGGGTCTCACATGTCCCCATTTCAAGTTCATTTAAATATAAACATGATGACATGGATGAAGATGCAACTAATTACAAACAAAGATCTAGGGCTGTGACAGCGACTCCTGCCGGGATTGACTCCTTGAAACGTGTCCGTAGCCTTGAGCTCTTCCTCTGCTATCTGGAGCTTGCTGAGACCTTGTGGGGAAATCAGATTCAACCCAGCCCCGCCATCAACCATTTGTGACCGTGAGGTTGCGGATTGTCGGTGAGGCCAACAACGGCAAGCACCCTACCAAAGTGGTGTGGTCTGGTGATCCTCTTCATCAAAGATGATGGGCATGCATGACCATTTGAGCGGTTTTCGTGCACCTGCCACTGGCTCCATGGCATTGACTTCATGCACCCATTGTTTAAGTTGGCGATGAGAGGAGTGCAAAGATACACCCTCATCAATGCACAAGGCGTTAGTGGCCTTATGGAATTCCTGCTCATTGGTTTCCTCTTCATCCCCTCCATCACTTTCATCATTGCAATCTCCCCTCTCTCGGCCCCTTGCAGGTTTCCCTTGGTTCCGAAGAGCCTTGTCGAGACGATTTGCTTCACCGCCCTGGCCCCTTTCGCCATTGCCGTTCTGACCTTTTTCCTTATCACGCTTCACATACTCAACCCTCTGCTACTTGACAAGCTGCTCAACCTGACGACACTCTTGGAGATTGTGGCCCTTGGTCCGATGAATCTTGTACTACGGTCCGTCACCTTTCCCAGCCCTCTCGGCAGCCGCAGCTTCCCGGTAGTCAGCGCACGTGATAGCTTCCTTGCTGAGGGCTTCGGATTTAGCCTTCTTGCTGGTACTAGGTGTGCCCGATCTCTCAACTGTCAACACTGCCTTATCCTTGCGCTTCTTGTTGTGCTTCTTACCCTTCTTCCTCTGACTGGTGGACTCGTCGTCATCCTCTAAGTCAATGTTGATGCAATCTTCCTCTCCAGGGAGCTTCCTCCCCTCTTCCATCCGAGCACACTTGTCCACCAAGGTATACAACTCATTCACAGTCTTGGGCAACTGAACGTTCATCTTGGAACGTATCATGCGGTTGCGCACATTGGATTGGAAGGCATCTATCACAGCTGCTGGGTGGATATCTGGAATATTTCTATGGAATCTGCTGAATCTTTGCAAGTACTTCCATAGAGTCTCTCCTTCTTTCTGCTGGAGAAGCTGCAAATCGCTGGGTCGTCCTGGTTCTTGATGGCTGCCCGTGAAAGGGCCAATGAACTCGTGGCACAGGTCAGCCCAGGTCGCAATGGAGTTCTCCGGCAGGTGCATCAGTGAAGAACTCATATTTGACTTGAGTGCCAGAGGAAAGTAGTTGGCGAATACCTTCTCATCTCTTCCCTCGGCAGCCTGAACAACAATAGTGTAGATGCTCAAGAACTCTGCCAGGTTCAGTCTCCCATCATACTTCTCTGCTATCTCTGGCTTGAACGTGCGAGCGGACGGCCAACGGACTTGCCGCAGCTCATGGGTGAAGGCAGGGCACCCGACCTCGGAAGGTAGGTACTCGCCACCTCCGAGCACAGGCTCGTCGACGTCAGGGCCGTCGCACCCATTGGGTTGGCAGTGGTTGTCACGGCGCCGCTCGACAATGGTGCACACCTTCCCTTCGCATGTCCTCAGGGGCTCGCCGTTGGCCTTGACATGCTCGAGGGTCGGAGGAGGCCATGGAGACATCGTTGAGCTCTTGATTATGTGGCTCTCGTACTGCTTGCCGAGGTGTGACTGCACCATGGGGGCGGCCCCTTCCGTATGGCCAGCAACCCGAGCTATTGTCGTCGTCTAGGGAGGTCGTGGCGGACCAGCTCGCTGTGGTCCTCCCACGTCGGCAAAACCAATCAGACTTTGGATGGTGGCATGCCACTCACCCATCTGATTGGCTCCCGGCGGAAATCTCAACAACAGCTGGCCCCGCTCCATGGCCTCTGATGCAGTGCTTGGCATAGGTGATGACGTAGACCGTAGTGTCGCTTGGCTCCTCATTGTGCCAGTGGCGACCACGTCGTGCCCTCGTTGCAGCGAACTTATGACTGCTTGAACTACGTCGGTATTTCCCCAAAGGGGAAGGGATGATGCAGCACAACGATGGTAGGTATTTCTCACAGCGATGAGACCAAGGTTATCGAACCAGTGGGAGAACCTAGCAACACAACGTAAACAACCCCTGCACATAAATAAGAAATACTCGCAACACGACGTGTTAAAGGGGTTGTCAATCCCTTTCAGGTAACGATGCCTCAAATTGGCGAGAAGACGTGATAAAGTTGTGATAGATAGGATAAATAGATTGCAAAATAAACAAAGTGCAGCAAGGTATTTTGTATTTTTGGTTTCATAAATCTGAAATAAAAAGCAAAGGAAAATAGATCACAAAGACAAATATGATGATAAGAGACCCGGGGGCCATAGGTTTCACTAGTGTCTTCTCTCGCGAAAAATAGCAAACGGTGGGAAAAGAATTACTGTTAGGCAATTGATAGAACTTCAAATGATCAACACAATATACAGGCAATGATCATTATATAGGCATCACGTCCAAGATTAGTAGACCGAGTCCTGCGTGCATCTACTACTATTACTCCACACATCAACCGCTATCCAGCATGCATCTAGTGTATTAAGTTCATGGGAAAATGGAGTAATGCAATAAGAATGATGACATGACGTAGACAATATCTATTTATGTAGAAATAGACCCCATCTTGTTATCCATAATAGCAATGATACATACGTATCGTTTCCCCTTCTGTCACTGGAATAAAGCACCATAAGATCGAACCCATCACAAAGCACCTCTTCCCGTTGCAAGATAAATAGATGAAGTTGGCCAAACAAAACCCAAATATCGGAGAAGGAATACGAGGCTATAATCCATCATGCATATAAGAGATCAAAGAAGACTCAAATAACTTTCATGGATAAAAACATAGATCTAATCATAAACTCAAACTTCATTGGATCCTATCAAACAAAAAGACTTACATCATATGGATCTCCAAGAGACCATTGTATTGAGAATCAAGAGCGAGAGAGAGAGAGAGGGAGAGAGAGAGGAAGCCATCTAGCTACTAACTACGGACCTGTAGGTCTACAAAGAACTACTCACGCATCATTAGAGAGGCACCAATGGACATGATGAACCCCTCCAAGATGGTTTCTAGATTTGATTTGGTGTTTCTAGAACTTGTGGCGGCAGGAATTGATTTTTGTCGACTCCCCTAGGGTTTCTGGAATATTGAGGTATTTATAGAGCAAAGAGGCGGTGCGGGAGGCCACCGAGGTGGGCACAACCCGCCTGGGTGCGGCTGGCCCCCCAGGTGTGCCCTAGTGGGTTGTGCTCCCCTCAGGTACTTTCTTGGCCCACTGGATGTCTTCTGGTCCAAAAAAAATCAACATAATGTTTCGTTGCATTTGGACTCCGTTAGGTATTCATTTCTTGCGATGTAAAAAACAAGCAGAAAACAGCAACTGGCACTGGGCACTATGTTAATAGGTTAGTACCAAAGAATGATATAAAATTACTATAAAACGATTGTAAAACATCCAAGAATGATAATATAACAGCATGGAACAATCAAAAATTATAGATACATTGGAGACGTATGTCGCAGGAAAACATGACCACCAATGGGACTAGTACGGCCCCTTGCTGGTTCGGCAGGGGGGAGTCGCGTTGCACAAAGAGCAGACCAACATGGGACAACGCGGCAGAGATCACACGGGCAGTTTTACCCAGGGTCGGGCCACAAAGAGGCGTAAACCCTACTCCTGCTTTTGTGGATTGATGGTGGAAATGTGGTGGTGGTGCATAGTACACTTTCTCGGCAAGGGTTGCCTCAGGGCCACAGCGACTACGCGCGTACGACGGTGCGAGTTATCCAACTTTCCAACCCCCCAAACCGTTGCCATGGACCTCCTTTTACACGTTAAGGGGTCACCACAGTGGCAAATCAGTCATTAGACACTGATAAGATAGCAAATCATGCTATCATACCTAACTCTATAGGCTGACAGGCCGTATTTAATGTGTCGTTTAACGTCATATCGTTGGTTGCTCGGCAAGGCTTGCCGGGCTATCTTGCCAGCTCCAGGCCTGCTCGCCTGACATGTCATAGGATGGGTGTCATCTATGGGTTTTCTTGGCAGAAAGGGGATGCCATGTGGCGAATGGCTGCCACATAATCACTTTCCAGCTTGACACCGCACTAATTGACGACAAGAGTCGTGCTAGAGTGGCCGGTGAGGTGATCTGGCTTTCGCAAGTCCCGGCAGGCCCTGCCAAGACACCTTGGTCATCTCCTAGGGTGGCCTCGCCCCTTGCCGGGCTCACCTGCCCGGCAAGGGATGCCTCTTTCTTGATGATATCTTGCTTCTCTGGCTTGGCCTTGGTCCCGCTGGTCTACTTGTTGGTTCTTCGAATCTCTTTGTTTCTTGTACTCTGTCTTGGACTGGTGCTTCAATCTTGATCGTGTGCCTATGCATAGTCAGGGCAACAAACCCAGGGTTTGTTGCACCGACAGAAGCCCCCGAGCCCGCCCCAAACACGCTGCTGGGCGTCGTCAGGGTAGGGCCTAACAAGTGCACATGCAGAGTTGCTAAAGAGGCTAGTCTCTTGAGGTCTTCTTTGCTTTTTCATTAGTCTTGATTTCAGGCCAGATTCCGGTTTCCCCGTGCATCGTGTAAATCCAATAGTGGTTGGGCCACTCCAGTAATAGCCCGTGAATGACTTTAATGCACGGGGTAGAAACTACCAATTCACTCTTCCCACCACGCCCTTATCCATAGCCACGTATGATGCAGGCATCACACGGGGTAGGTAACGGAGGCGCGTGGTGCGGGAGAGCATAATGGCAAGGGCCAGGCTTCCTTGAATTGTTGGAGGAGAGCGGTGGTTACTCGTGGCCACCATCCCCCATCCCCCCCCCCCGCTCGCCTATAAAAGGAAGAGCGGGGGAGGAGTGGAGGCATTCATCTGCACCCTTCTTCCCCTCCACCTTTCTCCGTCTTGGATATGTTGGAACAGAGAACCCAGGACTGGCCCGGAGGCTCTAGCTTAGAATGTTTTGTGATTGTGAGGATGCTCGGGGGGCGTGGTGGTAATGCTGGAGGTGGCGACTCCAGCATGCTCGTCGTCATGCCGCCCATAGCCTTGACTCTGGTGGGAGGGGATGTGAACGACACCATGCCGAGGCCTGTGGCGGGTGCGGGGCATGGTAGTCGGTCACTCCTCATTCTTCGTTCCCGCGTGACATAGAGGAAGAGCCCTGGGGGAGGCCTGCCGCCTGCAATGGTGGATTTGGCTCTTCCGGGGTGTCTCCCTGTTTGTGGACGAGGGCTTCTCGTCTTCGTACACGTCTTCGAAACATGCGGTGATCTCTGACGTCAAGGCCGTTGGGGACGACCATGCTCTCTGTGGGGCAAGCCAAAGAGCATGGCGTTTGGCATGGCTGATGATCTGAGGTCTTCGGGTGGTAGTGATGCGGATGGCGGCGACAACCAACGACGCGTCAAGAACGGGGGCGACCGTTCTGATGAGTCGTGTTTGCCGGTGACTCCGTGTCTCCCATCTCGTCCTCTGGCAGCATCACCATCCGCATTTGCCCCTGGTTTCTTCTTCCGTGCCAAGAAGCGGCGCCATCCTGATCCTGGGGAGGTGCCGAATGCTAGCTGGGTTCGCCTCCTGCCTCTTCGACCTCATCCTGTAGGATATGGACAAGGGGCACTTGTCTTTTTTCAATCTTATATCTATAGGCACTTGCCAAATTTTAATTCAAATAATGTAATCTCTCGAGTCCATGTTCGTGTTTTGTAATGCTTGTACTTGTATCAGCATGTTAATGAAAAAGATGAACCTTGCCGGGGACCCCAAGCATGTATATGTCCATGCAGACGTGAGATGCCCCTTTAGTGTAAATAAACGAGTTTTCCCGGCAGGCTATCTTGCCGGCACCCTTTTTGTCTGCCGGAGAGCCACATCTATCGGGTTATAGATAAAGGGACCAGGCCCCCGCCAACTTCCTTTTATCAAAGGCCACTACGACCATTCTGACCGAAGCAACGTTCGAGTCGGGAATGGGAGCACCTAAGTCTAAAAAGAGTGGTGAGGCTTTCTAATGCATAAGTTATTGCTTATAGAACACAAATGGACAAGAGGTAGAACTTATCTGTTTGGCTTGCTAGGGATCGCAGTGTCGGGCAATCTTCTCAACTCCTTGTCAAAGCCAAGTTCATGGTAAGAACCTGTAGCTTCAAGTAGATGAGAATGAATGCGGGGTGCGATCCTATCTATATGCATAGGCAGATGCTCATGAAATGCTTATGCAGTGATCTATAATGCTCATGCATGCATGCAATCTAGGTTGGGGCCCCCCCTACAGCGCTTCTTTGTTTTCTCTTGCATGGGGTCATCGCCTCGGCTTTGTACAAGGGGTTACATGCAGCTGAGGCAAGGCCTATACAAATGGGTGGCTGCCGGGCAGGGCCGGGCAGCCTCGCGCATTACGGGTAGAACTTGCGGAGATGCTCAATATTTCATCAGTTTTGCAACTGAGTGACATCTCTGGTCTCCAGACGGACTGCGACAGGTCTGGTGACTCGTACTACCCAGTAAGGGCCTTCCCACTTCGGTGATAACTTGTGTGTACCCTTGGTGGACTAAACGCGCCTAAGGAAAAGGTCACCTTCCTCAAAACATCGGGCATGAACCCTGCGGCTATGATAGCGACGCGGGGATTGCTGATAGCATGCAGCATGCGTAGCAGCCCGGAGACGGTTTTCCTTGAGTAGCACAGCGTCATCATGACAGTGCTGATCTTGCACGACTTCATCGTAAACAAGCACTCGAGATGACCCATTAATGAGTTCCATGGGGATAATTACTTCTACCCCGTAGGCCAGGGAGAAGGGAGTCTGCCCGGTAGCTCGGTTTGGTGTCGTTCTAAGGGACCAGAGAACTACCGGCAGCTCCTCGATCCACCGCCTATCGTGCTTCTGCAGCGTATCAAAGGTTCTTGTCTTGAGTCCGTGTAGCACTTCAGCGTTCGCCCACTCGGCTTGTCCATTGCTCCTGGGGTGTGCCACAGAGGCGAATCAGATCTTGCATCCAAGGGCATGAACATATTGCATGAAGGCGCGTCTCATGAACTGGGTGTCGTTGTCAGCGATGATCCTTGCAGGAACTCCGAAACGACACACCAAATCTTTCAAGAACTTGATAGCTAACTGAGCAGTCACCTTTCTCATGGCAGACACTTCCGGCCCTTATGTAAACTTGTCGATGGCAACGAACAAGAATTCAAAGCCCCCGATTGATCGGGGGAAGGGGACAAGGATATTGAGCCCCCAGACCAAAATGGCCATGATAGAGGGATGTCTGAAGCGCTTGGGCAGGCAGGTGGGTTTTCTTGGAATGGAACTAGCAGGCTTCACACTTAGTGACTAGCTCGACCGCATCTCAGAGGGCTGTGGGCCAGTAGAATCCTTGCGGAATGCTTTCCCAACTAATGCCCTTGATCCAATGTGGGAACCGCACATTCCTTTGTGTATCTCTGCCAGCAGTTCCTTTCCTTCTTCCCAACAAAGGCACATCAATTTCACACCGTTTGGCCTCCTACTGTAAAGAGTCTCATCGACAAACTGATACATACTGGCCCTCTAGGCTACTCTTCCAGCTTCGTCTTGGTCGCCGGGAAGCTCTTCGGTCTAGAGGAAGCGGACAATGTGCCTTGCCCAAGTTGGAGCCTCGGGCTCGGCGACAAGGACTAGCGGCACCTCCTCTACTGCGGGAGCACCAGCCTTGTACGCGGGGTCCATGGGCCCGGCAGGAGGGGGTGGTCCGGCAAGCTGCGAGGACATGTTTTCGGTATGGTCTCTGCCGGGAGCGGATGAGGCTTACTAGTGACCAACTTTCTTCTTTTCTGGGCCATCGTTGCTGGGGATACGGAGGGCTGAGTAAGATGGATAACAAAAGTTCCTGGTTCCACAGGAAGCTTCTGCACAGCACACTTGACAGATGATCAGCTATGTTGTTTTCCGCACGGGATACGTGCTCTGTTTGCAAACCGTCAAAGTGCTCCTTCGATCTTCTCAGTTCCTTGACATATGCCTCCATCAACGGACTTTGATAATCTTCGTTGACTTGTCTCACCATCAACTGCGAATCTCCTCGAATGATTAGCTTCTTAATTCCCAATCCTGTTGCAATCCTGAGACCGGCAAGGAGCCCTTCATACTCTGATGTATTGTTGGTTGCTTCTTCCTGGTGAAATGCATTTGGACGACGTACTTCAAGTGCTTCCCTGAGGTGGAAACCAGAAGCACGCCAACCCTTGCACCTTGTAGGGAAAAAGCACCATCAAAATAAGTAATCCATTCTTGGGGGTGATTCCTTGCCGGGGATAACTGTCTCTATCCCTTCCTCATCAGGGGTTGGTGTCCATTCTGCAATAAACTCTATCAATGCCCTACTCTAGACTGTTGAGGTGCTTTCAAACTTCAAACCAAAGCTGGATAGCTCCAAAGCCCACTCCACTATTCTATCTATAGCCTCTGGATTTCGGAGTATCCGTTGCAACAGGAAACGAGTAACAACCGTGATTTCATGGGCTTGGAAGTAGTGGCGCGGTTTCCTTGAGGTCATGATGAGACCAAAAATCAACTTTGCCACGCCAGAGTACCTCGATCTAGCCCCCTATAACAAGGAGCTGACAAAGTACATTGGGCGATGCACCACTTTCTTCCTTGCCACGTCCTTGGGGTTGCTCTTGTTGCCGGGCTCATTACTGTCCTGGTCCTTGTCTGACTCTGCCGACCTCTGCTCACTCTCTTCCTCATTCACCTCTCGCTATACTACCAATGCTGCACTGACCACTTGGTTGGTTGCCGTAGAGTATAGCAGCAGCGGCTCCTAGGGTTTGGGAGCAACTAGGGTAGGCACTGAAGACAGGTAGGCCTTCAACTCTTGCAAAGCTGCATCTGCTTCCGGGGTCGACTTCATAGGACCTGCCTTCTTCAATATTTTGAAGAACGGTAGGGCATGCTCGGCTGACTTGGAGATGAATCTGCTTAGCGCGACAGCACATCCTGTCAGGCGCCTCATATCTTTAACTGCCCTTGGCGCTTGGATCTATTCAATAGCCTCGATCTTGTCGGGATTAGCTTCGACCCCCCTGTGGGACACAAAGTACCCAAGCAGCTTGCCGGAGGGGATGCCAAACACACACTTCTCTGGGTTTAGCTTCAAGTTGATCTTGCACAGATTTGCAAACGTCTCCTCCAAATCCTGGATTAGAATTGCTCTGTCCTTGGTCTTGACCACAATGTCATCCATATAAGCCTCAATGTTTCTATGCAGCTGAGGTTCAAAACCAATCTGGACTACACTTGCAAAGGTGGACCCAGACTCTTTAATCCAAATGGCATGCGGACAAAGCAGTACGTACGACATGGAGTGATGAATGATGTCTTCTCCTCATCTTCTATGGACATGAAGATCTGGTGATATCCAGAATAGGCATCCAAAAACGAGAGAAAATCACAACCTGATGTGGTATCCACAATCTGATCAATAGGTGGCAAGGCAAACGGGTCCTTCGGGCAAGCCTTGTTGAGATCCGTGAAATCAATGCACAACCTCCACTTCCCGTTTGCCTTCTGGACCACCACTGGGTTTGCTAGCCAAGTGGGATGTAGCACTCTTCTAACCAAACCAGTTGCGTCAAGATTCTTGATCTGTTCTGCAATAAACTATTGCCTCTCCAAGGCCTGCTTCTGGACTTTCAGATTAATAGGTCTGGCGTGTGGGAAGACATCAAGGTGGTGCTCGATTACCTCACTGGGAACACCGGGGATATCAGATGGTTGCCAGGCAAACACATCGATATTCGCCCGCAGGAAGGCAACAAGTGCGCTTTCCTATTTTTCATCGAGGGTGGTGCTAATAGTAAAAGTACCATCAATGCCAGCCAACCCTGCTGCGACCTTTTTTACTTGGGGTGCAACAACCTTGGATCTCTTGCTGTGGGAGCACTCTGGCATGTCGTCAACGGGTGCCCTGCGCTCGGTGGGGGCATGCTTCCCGGAATCTTTGCTGGAGGTCCTACAATCCTTTTTCTTTCCTTTGCTTTCCTTGGGGGGAACTACTACTACCGCTGCCTCTGCCACGACCGCGTTCCGGTACATCTTTTCCACACAAATGATGGCATCTTTTTCATCTGACGGGATGGTGAGAACTCCCAGTGGCCTAGGCATCTTTAGGGTGTTGTAGGCATAGTGGGATGCCGCCAAGAATTTAGCCAGAGCTGGGTGCCCAAGAATCCCGTTGTATGTCAGGGAGAGACCAACCATGTTAAACAAAATCTTCTCAGTCTGGTAGTTCAGCTCTCCCCCAAACGTTACCACCAACGTCATCTTTCCCTTAGGATGACTCCTGCCGGGATTAACTCCTTGAAACGTGCCGGTAACCTCTAGCTCTTCCTCTGCTATCTGAAGCTTGTTGATAACTGCTAGGGAAATTAGATTCAGTCCAGCCCCACCGTCCACCAACATCTTTGTGACCATGAGGTTGCGAATTGGTGGAGAAACCAACAATGGCAGGCACCCTACCATAGTGTATAAGGATGATCCTCTTCGTCGAAGATGATGGGTGTGCGGGACCATTTGAGCAGCTTCTCGGCCTCTGGCGCTGGTTCCACAATATTGACCTCTCGTGCCAACCACTTGAGCTGGCGGTGAGAGGTGTGCAGAGATGCACCCCCGTCAACGCACAGGGCGTTAGTGGCCTTCTTAAACTCTTTCTCACTGGTTTCCTCTTCATCCCCTCTATCACTCTCATCATCACGGGCTTCTTTCTCTCGACCCTTGGTGGGTTTTCCTTGGTTTGGAAAGGGCTTGCTGGGGCGATTCACTTCACCGCCTCGGCCCTTACCGCGAGCAATATTTTGACCCTTTTCCTTATCACGCTTCTCATATTCTGCTCTCTGTCTGTTGACCAAGTGCTCAACCTGATAGCATTCTTGAAGGTCGTGTCCTTTGGTCCAGTGGATCTTGCATTACGGCCCATCGCGCTTCCCGGCCTTCTCGGCAGCCGCAGCTTCCCGGCAATCAGCACACACGGCAGCCTCCTAACCAGGGACCTCAGCCTTGGTGATCTTGCCAGTACTAGGGGTGCCTGATCCTTCACCAGTCAACACTGCCTTATCCCTCCGCTTCTTACTGCACTTCTTGCTCTTCTTTTGACTAGTTGATTCATCATCATCCTCTAAATCAACATTGATGCAATCTTCCTCTCCGGGGAACTGCCTTCCCTCCTCCATGTGAGCACACTTATCCACTAGGGTGTACAGCTCCTTCACAGTCTTGGGCAAGCGTACGTTCATCTTAGAATGGATCCGGCGGTTGCGCACATTGGACTAGAAGGCAGCTATCAAAACTGCTGGATGGATATTTGGAATATTTCTATGAAGTTTGCTGAATCTTTGTAAATACTTATGTAGGGTTTCTCCTTCCTTCTATTGGAGAAGCTGCAGATCGCTTGGTCAGCCCTACTCCTAGTGGCCATCGGTGAAGGCACCGATGAACTCATGGCACAGGTCTGCCCATGACGAAATGGAGTTCTCCGGCAGGTGCATTAGCCAAGACCTCACATTGGACTTGAGAGACAAAGGGAAGTAGTTGGCGAACATGTCACGCCCAATATGCGACCCTATCCAAAAGGAACTCGAAGGTCCCACCAAGGATAGACCCGCATATTGAAACGCTTTTGCAAGGTGGATATCATTACATCAACATTACAAAATAGAAAGGGATACATACATAAGGCATACAATGCCACACGAATACAACATCATCTCACATGAGAACAACATCCGACTACAGATGAAATACAAACAGAAGCTCAAACGACATCCACCCAGCTAGCCCAGGCTGCCGACCTGGAACCTATCCCCTGATCGAAGAAGCAGCAGAAGAAGAACTCCAAAACAAGCAAACATCGCTCTCGCGTCATGATCGTCGCATAACCTGTACCTGCAACTGTTGTTGTAGTAATCTGTGAGCCACGAGGACTCAGCAATCCCATTACCAAGGGTATCAAGACTAGCAAAGCTTAATGGGAAAGGAAGGGGTAAAGTGGTGAGGTTGCAGCAGCGACTAAGCACATATGGTGGCTAACATACACAAATAAGAACGAGAAGAGAACAATCGGAATGGTCGTGAAGCTAGCAATGATCAAGAGGTGATCCTGAACACCTACTTACGCCAAACATAACCCAAAAACCGTGTTCACTTCCCGGACTCTGCCGAGAAGAGACCATCACGGCTACACACGCGGTTGATGCGTTTTAATTCGGATCAGGTGTCAAGTTATCTACAACCGGACATTAACAAATTCCCATCTGCCACATAACCACGGGCACGGCTTTCGAAAGTTTATACCCTGTAGGGGTGTCCCAACTTAGCCCATGATAAGCTCTCGCGATCAACGAAGGATATACCTTCTCCCAGGAAGACCCGATCAGACTCGGAATCCCGGTTTACAAGACATTTCGACAATGGTAAAACAAGACCAGCAAAGCCGCCCGATGTGCCGACAAATCCCGATAGGAGCTGCACATATCTCGTTCTCAGGGCAACACCGGATGAGACATCCTGCGAGTAAAACCAGACCTCAAGTTTCCCCGAGGGGGCCCCGCAGTCTACTCGGTTCGGACCAACACTTAGACAAGCACTGGCCCAGGGGGGCTAAAATAAAGATGACCCTTGGGCTCCGGAAACCCAAGGGAAAAAGGGCTAGGTGAGGCAAATGGTAAAACCAATGTTGGGCCTTGCTGGAGGAGTTTTATTCAAAGCGAACTGTCAAGGGGTTCCCATAAATCACCCAACCGCGTAAGGAATGCAAAATCCGGGAACATAACACCGGTATGGCGGAAACTAGGGCGGCAAGAGTGGAACAAAACACCAGGCATAAGGCCGAGTCTTCCACCCTTTACCAAGTATATAGATGCATTAATTAAATAACAGATATTGTGATATCCCAACATAATCCTGTCCATCATGGAGCAATCTTCAACTTCACCTGCAACTAGCAACGCTATAAGAGGGCTGAGCAAAGCGGTAACATAGCCAAGCAATGGTTTGCTAGGAAGGGTGAAAAGGTTAGAGGCTGACATGGCAATTAGGAGGCTTGAGGACACAAGTGATAGGTAGCGCAACATAGCGATAGAACGAATCAACTAGCATAGCAATGATAGTAGTGAGATCCAGGGAAACGGTCATCTTGCCTGAAATGCCGCAAGGAAGAAGAATGAGTCCATGAAGAAGACGAACGGGAGCAGTCGAACAAATCCTCACAATCGCAACATTACCGGAACTAAGAAGCAACACCGGAAAGAAACAAACAACATGGTAAATGCACAAGCATAAACATGGCATGATGCACAAACAAGTATGATGCATGTCCGGTTTAAATGAGGCATGGCATGGCAAAGTGCAACAAACAATACTACAAGTTAAGTGGAGCTCAATAGGCAACGAGTTGCATATTGGCGAAACACCACAAGCAATTATTTAGTTTGATCTCGTTTAGGCTACCAAACAATATTAAATGTTGATAAACATGGCAAGAGGTGAAGCATAATTGAGCTAACTATTTAGGCAAGTTTAAGTGAGGCCGGAAACAAGAAACAACAATTCCGAAAAAACCTCATATGCATATTTATGAATTCGGTATTGTTCTGCCCTAAACCATATTTTAAGGTTGTTAAACAGGAAAATAAGGTCCACCATGTTAAACTAGGCATTTTTCCACCCCATTTACATATAAATTTTATTTAAAACCAAGCTACGGTTATTTAGTTATGAAATAAATCATTTTAACATGCTATTTATGCAAAATAATACCAAACAGCAAGTTAAACATATTTAACATGGATGAAAATGGCAAATTATTAAACTACGCAAAATTCTAAGCATTTTACATATATAACTTGTTTTAAACCGATGCATGGTTAATTAATTATTATATGCATGAACATGGAGGGGGTTTTCTGTAAATCTGTAGTTTTCTGGATAATAGGCAAATTCGCAGACGCTAAAAAAACACGGCATGGGCCGAAACTGGCTGGGCCACAACAGAGCGGAGGGGATGTGGGCGCTCACCCATGGGCTTCAACCCAGTCGGTGGATGCGGCCCACGCGGGCGCTGGCGTGGAGCTAGGTTGAACCCAGGCTGGGCCTGCAATGGCTTGTGGCCCGCGAGGAAGCAAGCCGCAAGCCTGGGCTCGGTCAACTGGAGCAGGGCTGGAGCGGTGCGACGCGAAGAAGGGGAGGCAGCAGGCGCGGTCAACGCACGGGCGATGCAGGGGAACGACAGCGACGGCGGGACATGGCAGGACGACGGAGCCGAGGGCCTTGGGCAACGGCGGCGGACTGCAGAGAAGGCCCGGCGAGGTGGGGACGGGGCGGATCCGGCGGATCAAGTCGAGGACGTGGCCGGAGGCGGGCGAGGAGCTGAGGCCATGGCGGCGGCGTCCTGGTTCAGAGAGAGAGAGAGATGTAAGAGGAGGGAGAAGAAGGGAGAGATGGAGGGCAGGGGCACCACGACCTGGTGCTACTCGCCGGAGCAGCGGCGGCGAGGAGGAAGACCTCGGGGACTGCATGGAGGCGAACGGGGCCAGGTGCGATGGACGGGCGCTGGTTCGGACGACGGCTTGGCGCGGAGGCGGCTGGAGTCAAAACAAAGGGCTGGTCCAGGGCGTCGGCTTGAGGAGCCCGTCCATGGCGCTGCTCGTGTGTACCTGAGAGAGAGACAGGTACATGGGAGGGAGAAATCAGGAGAGGGAGGAGAAGAAAACAGAGAGGAGGAGCAGAGGTCCTGGAGGCCGGGGTGGAGGTTGGAGAAGCTCGGGCATGAGCAGGGGATCGAAGATGGATGGTGGTTGGCTCGGCACTGAAACCAAGGGAGAGAGTGGCGGTGGCGTGGGGATTTGGTGGAGATTGGACAGGCTAGGGCTAGGGTTGGACGGTTTAAATAGCAAGATGGTTTTGGCTAGGGGTAATCGGACCCTCCGATTTACATCGGACAATCAAGAATAAATAGGTAGGGAGTCCAAAAACAAAAACGGAGATGTTTTATAGATGTTAGGGGATGATCCGGACTCATTGGTCACGACAACTCGGGTCGGGTTCGGGGGACTTTTGAACGCGCACGCGAGGGGTCTGAGAGCTGGCAAGAGGGGTTAGGTGGTCGCGTGCAAGTGGGTGGTTGGTCTCAGAATGGTCAACGATGACAAGCAGAGAGAAGTGTTAAGCGGCAACTACGAGCGGATGCAAGTTTTATGAAAACATGCGGATGCAATGCGGATGATGCAACGAGATGAAATGCAAGACATGAACACAATGCAAAACAAAAGGCAAAACCCAACCACGGAGGAAAATAATAAATCGCATCTCCGGAAAAGGCAAGAGTTGGAGTTATGAATATGGAAAGTTGTATCCGGGGCGTTACAACACTCCACCACTATGAGAGGATCTCGTCCCGAGATCTAGGATGGCACCGGAGAGAAACGGAAGAGGAAGAGAAGAGGTAAACTATGTTGCTTCTTCGACAAATGAGTGAAACCATGAACCTTGAGAGGTTGAGCAAAATAAAAGGAAGAAAACAACGAAGATGAACAAAGTTGAAAACACACCGTTAGAAAAAAGGAACAAGGGATACGGCGAGAACCAAGAGGTTAAGTAACGAGATAGATATTGAAACCACTCCGGTTAAACAAGATAGAGAAGGAATAAGAATGATATAATTTGGGCAGCACTGCGACTGAACATGGAAGGAATAGAACATGAGCTTGAGAAGATGGGATGATACTTGATTAAATCAACAACACACTACCTCCGGAACTATTGAAAGAATGGCACAAGGGGTAAGAAAGATTTCAGACAGCTCTCCGGTTGAGGAAGGAGGCAAAACTTGATAAGATGAGATAACTCGAATGAAAACACGACACTCCGGTTAAATGGGTGAGCAAGGAAAAAGAACATGATCTTGAGAAAACGAGATGATTGGTCGAAGAGAGCAACATCACAATGCCTCCGGAAGAAATGAAAGAATGGAATGGAATGAACGGAGGGAAACAAGATCTTGAAAGAACATGCTTACAAGAAATGCTAGAACGGAGTTGTTGGAAAACCAATCAACCAAAAGAATAAGCTTGTAGTGGGCTTATGGAAACATCTCAACACTTGAGGTGAAATTCTGCCACTAACGAAAAAGAATTGCTTGTTTGAGATCAAACAAGAGATGAAAACTTCTTTCGCCAAGAGGATAGGAGAAAACTCGGAACATTGATAAGCACCACAAATAGCAACATTCCTTAGGGAAGGCTTTAGGTGAAATCTATACCAAGATAACTCCAACGAAGAAGTTGATTGGTCGAAAAGATCTCTTGAACGAAGAGAAAATGATGGATTTAAAATACCTCATTCCTGACAACATATGAATCATGAAACTTGAAGGAAATTGTCAAGAGTGACATAACACCACCTCAAAAGATAAGGTAGAAAGAATTGCACTTTAGATGCAACATGAAGAATGCTTGAACTCCTCAAAACAAAACATGTGTTGTGCACCATGTTTATTTTAGAGTATAGCTTGGCGGATCATAACTTTGAGAGAAAACTTGAAGAACAATTGAAGAATGAAAAGAATCCTTGATGAACCACCATTTAGAGCCTCCATGAAGAACTCCGGTAATAAAAGGATGATAGAAAGGAAGAGAAGTTGAAAGAACAAGGTAAAGCCTTGCAATGATTTAGATGGAGCTTTGCGATGATATAACCAAGAAAACTTGGAACTCCGGAAACGAAAAGATGAAACATCTCGAACCGAGAAAAATGACATGATGAACAACTCTGGAAAGAAGAAACCAGATCACTTGGATGAAACAATAATAAGAATTATGTTATGCGTATCCTTCACCAATTTAAATTGATGACAAGCAACAGATTTGGCATGCTACTTATTCTCATTGAAAAACGATTAAGAGAGATATAGCATAAACTTGAGAAGGTCTTCATGAACCACCGGTAGGATTGAAAAGAACGAATGAATTTATATGATAAACAAAGAAAAAGAATCTTCAACGAACCACCGTAAGAATTGAAAATGAAAGTAGCAAAGGCACAATTCAACGGGAAGAATTGGAAAACAAATGAAGATACTTGAGGGGATTTAGATACATGAGAACGAAGAGATCCCGAACTGAATAAAGGATATTAATTAGAACGATTCACCGGTAAGATTTGGAGAAGAGGGCTGAAAGCTGGAATGAATAATTATGAGGTGATGGGCTCTAGAGAATCAAAATGAAAAGATTCCTGAATTGCTTCGGATGGGTGAAAAGAATTCTCACAATCGAAAACAATTATGAGGATGGCATGAAGCTAGAACCATGAATCTTCAAGAGAATGGACCAAGATTTAGAGGAAACACTTCTTCGGTCTTCACATGTTGAGAATGATGACGAGAACCACCCTGAATTTTGGAGATACTCCGGGAGAATGAAAAACAAAGAGGTTGAGCCATCAAGGAAAAATAATTTGAAAGCGATCTTGGAGAAGGAATATGACTGATGAGAATTCATTCTTACATCAAACTTGAAAAGAATTTGGAATGGCTCCGGAATAATTAGAAGAGCCAGGTAAGATCCTGGGAAAAGACCTGTGGGTTAGGGCCCACTCGAAAGAACCATCGTTGAAGGATTGCTTGAAATAGAGATTGCATCGGTAGAATTAAATGACTTGAATGAGATAACAATCTCCAATAGCTTGAACGGATTAAGAATGGAAACACCAATCTTCTGAGATATCTTTAGAACTCTGAAACAATTGAATAGCAAGCGGGGAATGATTAAGAGATGTGCACCGGCATGAGAAAGCATTTGAAACGAGGAAAAGATATGATCGACAAAGCTTGAATTGGATCCACCGGAGAAGAAACAACAATGAAGGATGATGAACTTGAAACTGTTGAGCATCTTCATGGGAAATCACCGGATAAGAACTTTGAAAGAAAAGAATGAAGAGACTTCCCACAAATAAAAGGATACATGATTAATAAATCTGAGTCCTTGAAGAAAAAGGGTGGGAGGGCGGGAAAACAAAGGCAACATGGAATGGATGAAACAAACACCGGTGAGAAAACTTAGAGTTGATCTTGCGGATGTTGAAAAGATCGGATCCACTTGAAGGGAAGCACACCGGTTGGAAAAGAGTTAACATGACAATCTCGATGATCAAAAGGATTAGTACTCCCATAGAAATATGAGAACACCGCTTGAAAGGTATGGAATCAACACTTGACTTTGAAGCAACTCGAATACCACAAATAAAACAAAACAAAGGATTTGGCTTGCATAATAAGCCGGAACAAATACATATGATAGAGATTTACCCAATCCCATATCATGCATCTGTCGGAAAGATATTCTAGGAGCTACTTGAATTCCCACCTATAGAACTCCCGAAACTTTCTGGTTATGCAATCTGGTGTTGGGGATACAGGGGAAGCAATATATCTCACGCAAACTAACAATACCTACATCCAGTTGTATCCATCCGTCAACACATAACCAAGAAACCTCCGGAAATCGTGTACCTCAACCTTCGAAAAGCATCCGTTATACGAGTTATGGCAATACTCCCGAACTCCCCAGTACTGGGTGACGTCGAGGTTATATCACCAACAACTGCATAAAAGAGATTTTCGATGTCGGCAAAACTCAGGTATTCCAGAACTGCAACGATAAAATTGTGACGACAACACCTTGGAGCTCAACTCCCCGGGTCACTGCCACATAAAAGACAGGAGATACCAAGAACAATGTTCTCATCACAAAACCATCGGAACGATTCCAAGATACCCGCGTGATCCTAAAAAAAATTTGTGAAAAATTGAGGAGAGGAAAGACAAAACATCTACATCAAGAGTCCTCACCAGAGCGACGAAGGGGGCTGAGGAGTAAAAAGAATCCTACTCTCCGATATATATAATCCTAAGACTCAAAATAGTTTTTTTTTCTAGACTCAACAACGGCCAACAATCAAGGGGGCTCCTATGGTCGGTCGAGGCTCTGATACCAACTTGTCACGCCCAATATGCGACCCTATCCAAAAGGAACTCGAAGGTCCCACCAATGATAGACCCGCATATTGAAACGCTTTTGCAAGGTGGATATCATTACATCAACATTAGAAAATAGGTAGGGATACATACATAAGGCATACAATGCCACACGAATACAACATCATCTCACATGAGAACAACATCCGACTACGGATGAAACACAAACAGAAGCTCAAACGGCATCCACCCTGCTAGCCCAGGCTGCCGACCTGGAACCTATCCCCTGATCAAAGAAGCAGCAGAAGAAGAACTCCAAAACAAGCAAACATCGCTCTCGCGTCATGATCATCGCATAACCTGTACCTGCAACTGTTGTTATAGTAATCTGTGAGCCACGAGGACTCAGCAATCCCATTACCAAGGGTATCAAGACTAGCAAAGCTTAATGGGAAAGGAAGGGGTAAAGTGGTGAGGTTGCAACAGTGACTAAGCATATATGGTGGCTAACATACGCAAATAAGAGCGAGAAGAGAACAAGCGGAACGGTCGTGAAGCTAGCAATGATCAATAGGTGATCCTGAACACCTACTTATGCCCAACATAACCCAGAAACCGTGTTCACTTCCCGGACTCCGCCGAGAAGAGACCATCACGGCTACACACGCGGTTGATGCGTTTTAATTCGGATCAGGTGTCAAGTTATCTACAACCGGACATTAACAAATTCCCATCTGCCACATAACCGCGGGCACGGCTTTCGAAAGTTTATACCCTGCAGGGGTGTCCCAACTTAGCCCATTATAAGCTCTCACGATCAACGAAGGATATACCTTCTCCCAGGAAGACCCGATCAGACTCGGAATCCCGGTTTACAAGACATTTCGACAATGGTAAAACAAGACCAGCAAAGCCGCCCGATGTGCCGAAAAATCCCAATAGGAGCTGCACATATCTCGTTCTCAGGGCAACACCGGATGAGACATCCTACGAGTAAAACCAGACCTCGATTTTCCCCGAGGGGGGCCCCGCAGTCTACTCGGTTTGGACCAACACTTAGAAAAGCACTCGCCCGGGGGGGCTAAAATAAAGATGACCCTTGGGCTCCGGAAACCCAAGGGAAAAAGGGCTAGGTGAGGCAAATGGTAAAACCAATGTTGGGCCTTGCTGGAGGAGTTTTATTCAAAGCGAACTGTCAAGGGGTTCCCATAAATCACCCAACCGCGTAAGGAACGCAAAATCCGGGAACATAACACCGGTATGATGGAAACTAGGGCGGCAAGAGTGGAACAAAACACCAGGCATAAGGCCGAGTCTAACACCCTTTACCAAGTATATAGATGCATTAATTAAATAAGAGATATTGTGATATCCCAACATAATCATGTCCATCATGGAGCAATCTTCAACTTCACCTGCAACTAGCAACGCTATAAGAGGGCTGAGCAAAGCGGTAACATAGCCAAGCAATGGTTTTCTAGGAAGGGTGAAAAGGTTAGAGGCTGACATGGCAATTGGGAGGCTTGAGGACACAAGTGATAGGTAGCGCAACATAGCGATAGAACGAAGCAACTAGCATAGCAATGATAGTAGTGAGATCCAGGGAAACGGTCATCTTGCCTGAAATCCCGCAAGGAAGAAGAACGAGTCCATGAAGAAGACGAACGGGAGCAGTCGAACGAATCCTCACAATCGCAACATTACCGGAACTAAGAAGCAACACCGGAAAGAAACAAACAACATGGTAAATGCACAAGCATAAACATGGCATGATGCATAACCAAGTATGATGCATGTCCGGTTTAAATGAGACATGGCATGGCAAAGTGCAACAAACAATACTACAATTAAGTGGAGCTCAATATGCAACGAGTTGCATATTGACGAAACACCACAAGCAATTATTTAGTTTGATCTCGTTTAGGCTACCAAACAATATTAAATGTTGATAAACATGGCAAGAGGTGAAGCATAATTGATCTAACTATTTAGGCAAGTTTAAGTGAGGCCGGAAACAAGAAACAACAATTCTGAAAAAACCTCATATGCATATTTATGAATTCGGTACTGTTCTGCCCTAAACCATATTTTAAGGTTGTTAAACAGGAAAATAAGGTCTACCATGTTAAACTAGGCATTTTTCCACCCCATTTACATATAAAGTTTATTTAAAACCGAGCTACGGTTATTTAGTTATGAAATAAATCATTTTAACATGCTATTTATGCAAAATAATACCAAACAGCAAGTTAAACATATTTAACATGGATGAAAATGGAAAATTATTAAACTACACAAAATTCTAAGCATTTTACATATATAACTTGTTTTAAACCGATGCATGGTTAATTAATTCTTATATGCATGAACATGGAGGGGGTTTTCTGTAAATCTGCAGTTTTCTGGATAATAGGCAAATTCGTAGACGCTAAACAAAACACGGCATGGGCCGAAACTGGCTGGGCCACAACAGAGCGGAGGGGATGTGGGCGCTCACCCATGGGCTTCAGCCCAGTCGGTGGATGCGGCCCACGCGGGCGCTGGCGTGGAGCTGGGTTGAAGCCTGGCTGGGCCTGCAGTGGCTTGTGGCGTGCGAGGAAGCAAGCCGCAAGGCTGGGCTCGGTCAACTGGAGCGGGGCTGGAGCGGTGCGACGCGAAGAAGGGGAGGCAGCAGGCGCGGTCAACGCACGGGCGATGCAGGGGAACGGCAGCGACAGCGGGACTTGGCAGGACGACGGAGCCGAGGGCCTTGGGCGACGACGGCGGACTGCAGAGAAGGCCCGGTGAGGTGGGGACGGGGCGGATCCGGCGGATCCAGTCGAGGACGTGGCCGGAGGCGGGCGGGGAGCTGAGGCCATGGCGGCGGCGTCCTGGTTCAGAGAGAGAGAGAGAGATGTGAGAGGAGGGAGCAGAAGGGAGAGATGGAGGGCAGGGGCACCGCGACCTGGTGCTACTCGCCGGAGCGGCGGCGACGAGGAGGAAGACCTCGGGGACTGCATGGAGGCGAACGGGGCCAGGTGCGACGGACGGGCGCCGGTTCGGACGACGGCTTGGCGCGGAGGCGGCTGGAGTCAAAAGGAAGGGCTGGTCCAGGGTGTCGTCTTGAGGAGCCCATCCATGGCGCTGCTCGTGTGTACCTGAGAGAGAGACAGGTACATGAGAGGGAGAAATCTGGAGAGGGAGGAGAAGAAAACAGAGAGGAGGAGCAGAGGTCCTGGAGGCCGGCGTGGAGGTTGGAGAAGCTCGGGCATGAGCAGGGGATCGAAGATGGATGGTGGTTGGGTCGGCGCTGAAACCAAGGGAGAGAGTGGCGGCGGCGTGGGGATTTGGTGGAGATTGGACAGGCTAGGGCTAGGGTTGGACGGTTTAAATAGCAAGAGGGTTTTGGCTAGGGGTAATCGGACCCTTCGATTTACATCGGACAGTCAAGAATAAATAGGTAGGGAGTCCAAAAACAAAAACGACGATGTTTTATAGATGTTAGGGGATGATCCGGACTCACTGGTCACGACAGCTCGGGTCGGGTTCGGGGGACTTTCGAACGCGTGCGCGAGGGGTCTTAGAGCTGGCAAGAGGGATTAGGTGGTCGCGTGCAAGTGGGTGGTTGGTCTCAGAACGGTCAACGACGACAAGCGGAGAGAAGCGTTAAGCGGCAACTACGAGCGGATGCAAGTTTTATGAAAACATGCGGATGCAATGCGAATGATGCAACGAGATGAAATGCAAGACATGAACACAATGCAAAACAAAAGGCAAAACCCAACCACGGAGGAAAATAATAAATCGCATCTCCGGAAAAGGCAAGAGTTGGAGTTATGAATATGGAAAGTTGTATCCGGGGCGTTACAGAACACCTTCTCATCTCTTCCTCCGGAAGCCTGAACAACGATGGTGTAGATGCTCAGGAACTCTGCCGGGTTTAGCCTCCTGTCATACTTCTCAGGTATCTCTGGCTTGAACGTATGAATGGATGGCCAAAGGACTTGCCGCAGCTCACAGGTAAAGGCAAGGCAGACAATCTCTAAAGGTAGGTGTCCGCCAATACCGAGCGCGGGCTCGTCGACGTCGGGGCCATCGCACCCGTTGGCTCGGCGGAGGTCGTTGCGGAGTTGCTCAATGACGCACGCATCTCCTCTCCGCCCCTCCTTCGGGGTTCGTCGTTGACCTGGACATGCTTGAGGGTTAGAGGAGGCCATCAAGACATCGTCGGGGTCCTCGTTTGGTCGCGCTCGTGCTGGCTGCCGTGGCGGGGACTGCACCATGGGGACGGCTCCCTCCGTACGGGCAACAGTGTGAGCCATTGCTGTCGCTTGGGGAGACTTTGGGGGGTCAGCTCGTCGTGATCCCTCGGCTTCAGCGAAACCGAGCAGACTTTGGACTGTGGCACACCATTCGTCCATCTGCTTGGCCGCCGGTGGAAACCTCAGCAGCAGCTGAGCCCGCACCATGGCCTCGAAGGATGTGTTGGGCATGTATGATGATGAAGTCGATCGCGCTGTCGCCCGGCTCCTGACAAAGCCAGCGGCAGCAATGCACCTCCACGGTTGCGGTGCAACCACCTGGATGACGGGGTGGTGCGGTGAAGGCGCTCGAGGGCCAATGGCTCCGTTGGGTGCAGCAGCTAGTTCGACTCGCCCGACGGAATGTTCACACCCAGTGGTCGCGCCCGTGACAGGGGCGGCCGGAGGGCGGTGGTTTGCCCCAGACCGAGCATCATCACTACGGCTGTGCCCGTCGCCGAGCGGAGTGTGGCCGTCAAGGCGTTGCTGACGTTGCTCTCCTCCGGCACCTCCTGCTTCTGCGTCGGCCGTGGGGGAAGTGGTGGCAGTGCCGCCTCCTCCGACCACATCCCGAACGTCTGCGTCCTCAAGCGGCTCCGCGCCCCTACAACGTTAGAGGCTGCGGGCGGTGGGGCCTTCAAGGTGGATGGATGAACTGAAGAGGTTGGTTTCTTCTTGGGTGCCATGGTTGATGGCGCCGTCGAAGATGCAGATGGCGATGAAGGTGACGTGCTACTCACGCCTTTAGTTTCGCGCAAGCGACCCCCCTACCTGGCATGCCAAATATGTCGCAGGAATCCACGGCCACCTATGGGACTAGGATGGCCCATTGCTGGTTTGACAGGGGGGGTCGCGTTTCACAAAGAGCAGACCAATGTGGGTCAGCGCGGCGGAGATCACATGGGCAGTTTTACCCAGGTTCGGGCCGCCGCGAGGCGTAAAACCCTACTCCTACTTTGGTGGATCGATGGTGGAAATGTGGTGGTGGTGCGTAGTAGCCCGGCAAGGGTTGCCTCAGGGCGGCTTATCTCCGCGCGTACGGGGGTACGAGTTATCCAACTTTCAACCCCGGAACCATTGCCATGGGCCTCCTTTTATAGGTTAAGGGGTCACCACAGTGGCACATCAGTCATTAGACACTGATAAGATAGCAAATAGTTCTATCATACCTAACTCTACAGGCTGATAGGGTGCATTTAATGCATCGCTTAACGTCATGTCGTTGGTTGCCCGGCAAGGCTTGCCGGGCTATCTCACCAGCTCCATGTCTGCTCGCCTGACACGTCATAGGACGGGTGTCATATGTGGGTTTTCTTGGTAGAAAGGGCCTGCCATGTGGCGAATGGCTGCCACATAATCACTTTTCAGCTTGACACCACACTGATGACGTGAGTCGTGGTGGAGTGGTCGGTGAGGTGATCGACCTTCGCAAGTCCCAGGAGGCCCTGCCGGGATGCCTTGGTCATCTTCTTCTGGGGGTGGCCTCGCCCCTTGCCGGGCTCGCCTGCCCGGCAAGGGAGGCCTCTTTCTTGATGATATCTTGCTTCTCTGGCTTGGCCTTGGTCCCTTTGGTCTACTTGTTGATTCTTTGAATCTCTTGGTTTCTTGTACTCTGTCTTGGACTGGCGGTTCAATCTTGATCTTGTGCCTGTGCATAGTCAGGGTAACAGACCCAGGGTTTGTTGCACCGACACATATCTGCATCCCCAAGCTTAATTCATGCTCGTCCTCAAGTGGCTAAATGATAAAAATAGAATTTTCGATGTGGAATGCTGCCTAACATGTTCATCAAATTTTCTTTTCTTTGTAGCATGGACATTTGGAGTTTTATATGGTTCAAAGCAATAGTCTAGTTTTGACATGAAGACTTTAATACTCAAGCATACCAACAAGCAATCATGTCTTTCAATATATCAACACTAAAGAAAGTTATCCCTAGTCCATTATGCTCAACCATTGATCCATTCATGAACCACACTCAAATATTAGCTACACCCAATGCTCAAATACGATCATAGTGCCCCTTAGTTGGTGCTTTATAAGAGAAGATGGAGACTCAAATTCAAAATAAAAATTGCATAAAGTAAAAGAAAGGCCCTTCGCAGAGGGAAGTAGGGATTTGTAGAGGTGCCACAGCTCAAAGCGAAAATTGAGAGATAAAAACAATTTGGGAGGCATACTTTTCCCACCAACGAAAACGACTTAGAGCTCCCAACACTTTCCATGCTAGATACATCATAGGCGGTTCCCAAATAGAAAATAAAGTTTATTCATTTTTTCACCATTACTTTCACTTTCCATGGCTAACCGTATCCATGGGTGCCCTCCATACCAACACTTTCCAAGGAATTTATTATTTGACAACATAAAATAAATTCATTTTTCATTTTGGTACTGGGCATCCCTAATACCTTTGCCATACTCTCGTGCAATGACAAGTGAATAAACACTCATCGTGAGAATAACACATGGAAAATATTGTCCACCCGTCACCACCTCGCGAGCGGTATGAGCACACAAAAGAAAATTATTTTGAAAATTAGAGATGGCACATGCAAATTTACTTAGAACGGCACGGAAATACCGCATATAAGTAGGTATACTGGACTCGTCTGGCAAAACTGGTTTAAAGGGTTTTGGATGCACAAGTAGTGATCATACTTAGTGCAAAAAATGAAGGCTAGCAAAAAGATTGAGAAGCGAACAACCAAGAAACAAAAAATCGCGTACCCAAGCATTAAGCACAAGTAACACCCAATGATGCACCACAAGTAGGATATAAATTTCATTGCATAACTATTGACTTTCGTGCATGCATAGGGAATCACAAACCTTAACATCGATATTCTTACTAAAGCACAATTACTAATCAACATGACTCGCCTATCATATCATCATATCTCAAAACCATTACTAAGAATCAAGTTTATGTTTTCCAATGATCTTCATGAAAGTTTTTATTATATCCTCCTTGCATATCTATCACTTTGGGACTATTTTTATATGTTGCTTTTGATAAGCTCAAACAAATTTAAGTAAAGAACATGAGCATAAATTTTCTTTGTCTCAAAAAAATCTAAGTGAAGCAAGAGATAATTTATTAAAAATATTACTAACTCTCAAATAAATCTAAGTGAAGCATGAGAGCATTTCTTCAAAAATAACAAAACATATCGTGCTCAATGATATGTCTCCAACTTATCTACTTTTTGGAACACTATTGCCCTTGTTTTGGACTCTAACTTGCATGATTTGAATGGAACTAACCCGGACTGATGCTGTTTTCAGCAGAACTGCCATGGTGTTATTTTTGTGCAGAAATACAAGTTCTCGGAATGACCTGAAAATCCACGGAGGCACGTTTTCGAATTAATAAAAAATATTGGCAAAAGAATCAGCGTCAGGGGGCCCACAACCTATCCACGAGGGTGCGGCCCCCCCTGGGGCGCGCCCCCCTGCCTCGTCGCCCCCATGGGACTCCACCGACCTCAACCCCAACTCCATATATTAACTTTCGGGGAGAAAAAAATCAAAGAGAAGGATTCATCGCATTTTATGACACGGAGCCGCCGCCAAGCCCTAATCTTCCTCGGGAGGGCTGATCTGGAGTCCGTTCGTGGCTCCGGAGAGGGGAATCCGTTGCCATCATCATCATCAACCATCCTCCATCACCAATTTCATGATGCTCACGGCCGTGCATGAGTTATCCCATTGTAGGCTTGCTGGACGGTGATGGGTTGGATGAGATTTACTATGTAATCGAGTTTGTTTTGTTAGGGTTTGATCCCTAGTATCCATTATGTTCTAAGATTGATGTTGCTATGACTTTGCTATGCTTAATGCTTGTCACTAGGGCCCGAGTGCCATGATTCCAGATCTGAACCTATTATCTTTTCATGAATATATGTGAGTTCTTGATCCTATCTTGCATGTCAATAGTCACCTACTGTCACATCCCTAGCTTCTGGTGCTGCCTAGTGTGTGCATCATGTTTAAATTCCATTTAAATTTGAAATGGGGATTTGTGAAACCCTTAGAATCATTTTTGGAAATGACCCAAATAAAAATTGCTCCAAAAAGGTCCAAGAAAATGCTCATGTTGCTCTCTGAAAATATTGGACAGAGATAAAAATCAAACCAATATTTTTAGGAGCCCATAAGTATTTATTCTGGGCATTTGGAATTAATGCATAAATAATTGCATTGGATATATATATATTATATATAAATAATATATGTCCAATAATTGCTGGAACATTTTATGTGGTTGGGTATATTTTAACTCTAGCCACATAACTATTTTCAGGATTTTATAAAATGGTTTAGTATTTTACTAAACCAAAACAAAACAGAACAAATATAGAAAACAATAAATAAAAGCAGAGAGAGAACTTACCTCAGCTTACCTGGCAGCCACCCACAGCCCAACACTGTGCAGCCCACCTGCGCGGCCCAGCCCACCTGGCCCCCTTCTCCTGTCTTCTTCCCGTGCCAGCGCACGAAGCAGCTCGGTGGCGAGCACCGCCGTCGCGCTTGGCCACCTCCTGCCTGGTTGCCTCCCTCCTCGATGCGCCTGGAGACGCCACGACACCCCTGGCCTCTCTCTCACTCTCCCTGGAACCCCTCTCGCTCTCCCTCCGTCCCTATTCCCCCTCTGCTCTCTCTCCCTCCTGCGACCGAGCGGAGCCGCCGCCACCGACGAGCTCCCTCGCGGCCACCGGCCACCCCACGCAAACCCGACGCGCCCAGAAGCTCCGCCACGTTGTCTTCTTCATCTTCGATGAGCCACGCAAGCCGGGAGGGCCCGGAACATCGCCATCGCCGTCGTCTTCCACCTCGGGCTCCGACCACCGCCGCCGTTGATTCGGCGTCTCCACCGCCTCCCCGAGCACGCCGACCTTCTCTTCGAACTCACCGTGAGCCCCTGTCCATTTCCCCTCTCTCTCCGTGCCCGTCCGCGCCCTCTAACCACCCTGGCTGTCGGAGCCGACCGTTCCTCGCCGCCGGCGATGACGCAGACGGTGCTAGAGCCACCGTAGCTAACTCCCGAGCACGGCAACGTGCTCAGCACCCTTCCAGGAGCCGAGCGCGCCCACCCGTGCGACCTGCCGTGCCCCCTAGCGCCAACCCCGACCTCGCCGAACTCCGGCCGCCGCCGCAAGCTCCGCTCCGGCGAGTGCTGACCACCCCGCGTCCTTCCGTCACCTCCTCCGGATGCGTACGAGCGCTAGGAACCCACAGAGCCTCTCCGCGCGGCGTTTGGCCGCCGGAGCAAGAAACCCGAAGGCCTCCGCCGTCTCGGCCTCGCCGGCGTCAAGCCGCCGGCAGGTTAGGCCCTGCTGACCAGGGGTTTGACCCCCCCCCCCTGGGTCGATGACAGGTGGGGCCAGCCCCCCTGTTAATTAGTTTAGTTTATTTTAATTTATTTAGCCACTGTTTCACTGACATGTGGGCCCTAGTGCCCTAATCTTTAATTAAACTAAACTAAACCCCCCTGTTTAACCCGTGTCACTGACGTGTGGACCCCACACGTCAGGTTTGACCTGGACCCGCCCTGTTGACCTGATGACGTCAGGGTGAGGTCATGCTGACGCCATATTCCTTTTCTGGAATTTAGTTTATTTTATAATAATCAGGAAATTCCAGAAAATAGCTAAAACTTCAATAATTCATAGAAATTCAACCGTAACTCCAAATTAAATAATTTATATATGAAAAATTATCAGAAAAATTCAAGGAATCCATCTGTACCATTTTCATGCATGTTAGAACAACTTATCACTACTGTTTAGGGCAAATGAAGTGAATGACATTTAAATAACCACATATGGAGTTTGAATTTGAATCTTGGATTCAAACCAACTTCATTTAATCTGATTTTAGGTGCATTAGCCCAAAACACATTCATATTGCCATGTCATAGCATGCATCATATTGTGCATTGCATTGATCGTGTTTTTCTGTATTTGCCGGTAATTGTCCCCTCTCGATAGACGTGATACCGATGATGTGATCGTTGACACTGATGAAGACTCAATGTTATCTTCAGAAGTGCCAGGCAAGCAAAACCCCCTTGTTCATTCCGATAAAATCCCACTCTCTCGCTCCTGCTCTCTTTTACTGCATTAGGACAACAACGATTCATCTGTTACTTGCTGTGGTAGTTGAACCCCTTTATCCTCTGCATGACCTGTCATTGCCACAGTAAATAGATGAAACCCACTAGCATGAGTAGGAGTTGTTTGAGCCCTGATGTGCCTACTCATTCATGCTTGTTTGTCATGCCTGCTACTGCTTAGAGTTGTGTCAGGTCTGATTCATCGGGGATGAATCAGAGGCGTGTGAACATGTCCTACTGTGTGTGAGCTAAGTGTGTGAACACGATTTGGTAAAGGTAGCGGTGAGAGGCCATGTAGGAGTACATGGTGGGTTGTCTCATTGCAGCCGTCCTCCGGAACTGAGTTCTGTGTTTGTGATCCATGAACAGCTACTACCACACATTGGGATCCTTAATTGACTCTCTCGACTTATTAATCAACATGATCTCTGTCCAGGAGTTGCAACTAGTTTCTGGTGTTTGTAGGTAGTGTTAGTAGTCTACCAAGTGGCACCCGGTACAGGTGGGCTTGGGACAGACTAGGCACAGTGGCACGGTGTACCAAGTGGCACCCGGTTGGTGGGCTTGGGAACCCTGCACACATTGTTTGGGGCCATGAGCGACACCCCGGCCGGATCTCCTTGCGGAAGGAACCCGAATAGGCGATAAACCTGGACGAGAGACTTGTTCGGTTAGTCAGGTCGTGGCCGACTCCCTCGCCCGGCTTCCGCTTGAAGGTTGCCGAGGTACATGACGTGTACAGGGCGGTAAGTGGCGGGAGCGTGTGTGAAGAAGTACACCCCTGCAGGGTTATCATTATCTATTCGAATAGCCGGATTCCTCGGATATGGAAACTTGGACCCCTTGCATAGTTCATAGACAAGTGAAAGTGGATACTCTAAAATACGCAAGATAAGCGTGAGTGCTATGGATGGCGATCTCGTAGGGAGACGGGAGCGGATCCATAGTGGTGTATTGGTTGGTGAATATGCGGACTCGTGTGCGCCACCTCAAAAGAGTTACTTGCAGTCGTAGTTCAGGATAGCCACCGAGTCAAAGCTGGCTTGCTGCAGTTAAACTCCTCCACCCCCTTGTTGATAATGATACATATGTAGATAGATCTGATGTAAGTCTTGCTGGGTACATTTGTACTCACATTTTCCTATTTTATGTTTTGCAGAGAGACTTCAGTCTCACTAGTAGTTCCGCGTGGACTTCGATGTTTAGCTTGTTACCTCAGCTACGATCTTGTGCCCTCGGCAGGATCTGGTAGATAGTCAGGCTTCTCAGCCTTTTCCATTTATAGATGTCTGTACTCAGACATGATAGCTTCCGCTTGTGCTTTGATTTGTATGCTCTGAGTGTTGGGTCATGAGACTCATGTTTGTAATATCTCGCTCCTCGGAGCCTATTGAATAATTACTTGAGTTGTAGAGTCATGTTGTGATGCCATGTTGTATCTGCACATATCGAGCATATTGTGTGTATGTTGTTGAAATGCTTGGTATGTGTGGGATCTGACTATCTAGTTATTTATCCTTAGTAGCCTCTCTTACCGGGAAATGTCTCCTAGTGTTTCCACTGGGCCATGGTAGCTTGCTACTGCTCCGGAACACTTAGGCTGGCCGGCATGTGTCCTTCTTCGTTCCTGTGTCTGTCCCTTCGGGGAAATGTCACGCGATGAATACCGGAGTCCTGTTAGCCCGCTACAGCCCGGTTCTCCGGAGTCCTGCTAGCCCAGTGCTACAGCCTGGATTCACTCGCTGATGACCGACACGTTCGATGCTGGGTCATGGATGCCTGTCCCTGTAAGTTTGTGCCACTTTGGGTTTACGACTAGCCATGTCAGCCCGGGCTCCTTATCATATAGATGCTAGCGACACTGTCATATACGTTTGCCAAAAGGTGCAAACGGTCCCGGGTAAAGGTAAGGCGACACCCGTGGGAATACCGTGTGTGAGGCCGCAAAGTGATATGAGGTGTTACATGCTAGATCGATGTGGCATTGAGTCGGGGTCCTGACAGCGCTGGTATCAGAGCTTGACTGCCTGTAGGATCACCAAGCCAAACTGGTCGAAGTTGAGTCTAGAAATTCTTAGTTATATAAGGGAATTGATTGTGGGATGGAACGTAAGGCTCTTTTACTCCTTATACCTCATGGCCTTCTGATCTGAGTCATCATCTTATCTTCTACGGGGATTAAGAACTAGGCTATCTTTTCTTTCTATCAGGATCACGTGTTACTAATCCGTAGACTTATAGATGGTTCGATTTAAGCTTGAGTTCAGTTCCTACTACTTCTGTATGTTAACTGTTGATCTCGAAACCTTGATATTGTGCTTCTGAGTGGTTATGCCACCATTTTTGCGAATGTCTCAAATCTTTTCTGAGCATTTACAGCCGTTATGCTGTCCGAGTCATCCCAGGTTTCTAAATAGTCGGATGCATTTGCAAATCCCTTCCTCCTGTTTCCGATGTGCCTTTGGTCAGATTAATCACACAAATCAGTGAGTTGAGGTACTTTATTGCCTTGACATATATGTTGGAGCTAGTATTATGACCCTAGGTGTCTTAGGGGATCATCTAGTAATCTAGCTATGATTTGTGTCCCAGTGTGATGATTCTGGCCATCATTCTCGAAAGCATCCCGTGATGCTACTTAGTAGTAGGTATTCTATTCCTGGGTTTTGAACCCGAGATTCACTCTACTTATTTCATGTTGATAGTGTTTGCTAGTTCCTTTAGGATATTAGTAACCTTTGCGATAGTCCTCGAGGTTCGTGTACATCCTTCTTCCAATTACCATGAACCATCCTTGCCAGGAGTTCTTCTGAACCAAAAGATGACAACAAGAGTGCTCTTGATGAGTTCTCCATTATATATTGTGACTCTGCCTGTTCTACCTTTCTGCGTGGGTTATCCGGAAGAAATATGTCGAACTCGTTCGACATGCTAATCCATGCATCCACAACTCAGAAAATTGTATGTTCCTTTGAGTTGTTCTCTTTAGTTGCATTCTGACCCTCGTCTATCAATTGATAGTCAAGAGTATGCGTGCGTTCGTTCATCGATGCCTATGACTCTTGTGGTCTGTCAAGCCATTCTATTCCGGAATGACTAGGAGAAACAAACTCCAGTACCTCTTCCATATCCAGGATTGGGTCAAAGAAGCTGTGCTTCGCAGATCAAATTGCTAACCCAGCTTTTGTTCTGTTCTACCTTGGAGTATTACCTTATTTTATATCGAGATTGTTATAGGAATTGCACGCCATCCTATGAACTCTTGGTACAGTGATACTTCTTGCCATCATTGTTCATTCCTCGGATCCTGTGTTATTGTAACCGGAATGCCGACAAATGAATTATGGTGTATAAAGTCAATACTGCTAGCAACTCTAATGCTTGGTAGTTAAATGGACGATAACCTCGTTCTTAGCGTGTTGATTGTTGAATCGTCACCCTAAGACTGATTGTGCTACCTAGTCCCTATTTCGGTGCACCCTTCGATTGATGAGTTAGGATCTTGTCAAGTCCTCACTCATTTGATCATATCGTCTTGCCCTCAAAAGCGAGATTGTTCTCGAGCTTAGTAACATACCGGTGGTTCGTGATTTTCCGAATATCTTCTCGGAAGTATCACCAGGTTGTCACCTGACCGTTATGTTGAGCTCGTGATCAAGTTGGTTTCTTGTGAACCACCTTCTCTCCAAGAATCGGTGTTAGATATCCCTGAGCTAGTTGGTTGAGCTAGACAACAACTTGGAGAGTTGGAGGATAAAAGCTTGCCTGACTAAGTTCGTTCCAAAGGGATATTCTTGTGTAGTGTGTGTTGAAGAAAGATGATATCTTCATCGATTGGTCCCTGTGATCAGTTGCTGGACCCATTGTCTTATCAATCCTTTGATTTGAGTGTGGGCTATCGTCAAATCAAGTTAGAACCAACGATGTTCACAATGTTGTCTTACTCGTGGTTGATCCCTCGAGCATACACCATTATATCTTTTGGGTCTGACCAATGCTATCACCGTGTTCACATGATGGTGGAAGTCCAGTGATATGGAAATTCCGATGAGTTGTTGTTGAGCCCATTGACAACATTCTTATCTCCTCCATGATGTTGTTGAACATTAAGTTAGTGTTGGAAACTTTTGAAAGCATTTTCTTCATGCTAGCTCATGAAGTACTTGTTTGATGAAAGGAGTGACTTCCTTTGATTCACGTGCATTTTGATGTAAGTTGCCGTCGTGAATTCGAGAAAGTTTGTTTTTGCTCCTTTGGAATCATCCCAAGTCGGTCATGCACGTGCGAAGAATTCTGTGGTCTGTTAGACTGATCATCTTCATTCCAAATGTATAACCTAGCACACCAAGCCACTGATTGATTTGTTCACGGAAAAGGAGTTGATGTGCTAATCCTAGGTCATGCACAAGACTTCAATATCCTCGATTATGGTTCCCCACCTGAACTCGGTAGTGTTTTATTGTAAGACTACCATGTGATAATGTTTGTCTAGGACAGCGTGTTCACATGTTTGTAGCAGAACCAGCTCATGTTTTGGAGCTTGCTATCGTAGTTCATTTCCTGCGAATCTCGCAACGTCATCTCGTCGATTTGTGTTGCAAACTTTCATTTTTCTTCCTAGACTCGATGAGTCTGGAATATCCTGACACCAACCAGATCTGAGTCTCAGGCAGATATGATGGTTGGAACATTTCCCAAGAACTATAATATTGGTCCCTCGATAACCGGTAAAGTGGATGTCGTGGCCAACACACCCAGCCGGAAGACCTATGATTGTAGTATCTTGTTTGAGGAAGTTGGCCACCTCCCCATAAGGATTTCGTAGGATTTACCTCCGTAACTGTTCCTTATGGATTCTATTGCCCCCGAAGTCCGACCTTTACTTGATGTTCTAGTTATCAAACCATATCTATGAATGGGTTACACTAGCACGTCAAGGAGAACATTAGAAGCGGAGTGCTAAATGTCTCTCGGTCGATCATCCAGATTTTGTTTCCTTGGCCTCGCTAGGGTGAAATTTGAGTTGATGTTATCTTCCTATGCATCTGCATCGTCCATCGTTGTTCATCATGGTGGTATGTTGTGTTGCCAGGATCCTTGACACGGATGTTGGTAAAACCTTGATGAATATGGAAATGCTCAAGTTCCTGAGAGCACGCACAAGCGCTAGGTGTTATCATCGGCACTAACTGGGTTTGCTCTCAGTTTCCTCAGCAATGCTTTGATCTCTTCAAACAGTGAATTCACTCTCTATTGTTGGGTTTTTCCCCAGTTACCAGAATCATTCCCAGCATTGGCATTTTGTTCCCAGCTTGCACCACCAATGTGCCATTCTACCATGGGTCCCTTCCATTTCCGGTGGTAAGCAAATTCATTCATTACGTTGTCTTCAACAAGGTAATCCACATCATCCAAGTCCGAGTATGCCATTCTACCGAACCCCTCCAAACGATCACTCAAGAATTGCCTTAGGCTGGTATAAAGAGTTTCAATGATCTCGGTATCAAAAGTAATTCTTTTTGCCACTTAAGGGGATATATCTTCGAGTCACCTTCCCTAAGGTGCATCATTATGGTGCCATATCAACTCAACTCCTCGTTACGTTGACAACCGATCGCCACCTTCTTAAGTCTGGAATTGTTGTCTACCTAGTGACCCTCGTCACCTGCTCCACTCCATCCCTTTAGAGGTATGCTTCGTCTCTCAGCTCGGGAGATGTTGCTATGTCACATTCCGGGAGTTAATCCTGAGTTGTTCGACCTTCGAGTAGACCGATCCTTCTAGAGTTTTCCTTTCCTCTTCTTGTCATGACTAGTTGGAGTTCTCAGAGCAAGACGACAAGACAAAGATGGTGTTCAAATCAACGTTCGTTTGAAGTGCAACCTGGATCATGAAGATTGTACTAGTTTGCGTTTCCCCTTCATCCTACCCTACGCTTGAATCTCGAGACGAGATTCTTGTTTAGTGGGGGTGAGTTGTCACATCCCTAGCTTCTGGTGCTGCCTAGTGTGTGCATCATGTTTAAATTCCATTTAAATTTGAAATGGGGATTTGTGAAACCCTTAGAATCATTTTTGGAAATGACCCAAATAAAAATTGCTCCAAAAAGGTCCAAGAAAATGCTCATGTTGCTCTCTGAAAATATTGGACAGAGATAAAAATCAAACCAATATTTTTAGGAGCCCATAAGTATTTATTCTGGGCATTTGGAATTAATGCATAAATAATTGCATTGGATATATATATATATTATATATAAATAATATATGTCCAATAATTGCTGGAACATTTTATGTGGTTGGGTATATTTTAACTCTAGCCACATAACTATTTTCAGGATTTTATAAAATGGTTTAGTATTTTACTAAACCAAAACAAAACAGAACAAAAATAGAAAACAATAAATAAAAGCAGAGAGAGAACTTACCTCAGCTTACCTGGCAGCCACCCACAGCCCAACACTGTGCAGCCCACCTGCGCGGCCCAGCCCACCTGGCCCCCTTCTCCTGTCTTCTTCCCGTGCCAGCGCACGAAGCAGCTCGGTGGCGAGCACCGCCGTCGCGCTTGGCCACCTCCTGCCTGGTTGCCTCCCTCCTCGATGCGCCTGGAGACGCCACGACACCCCTGGCCTCTCTCTCACTCTCCCTGGAACCCCTCTCGCTCTCCCTCCGTCCCTATTCCCCCTCTGCTCTCTCTCCCTCCCGCGACCGAACGGAGCCGCCGCCACCGACGAGCTCCCTCGCGGCCACCGGCCACCCCATGCAAACCCGACGCGCCCAGAAGCTCCGCCACGTTGTCTTCTTCATCTTCGATGAGCCACGCAAGCCGGGAGGGCCCGGAACATCGCCATCGCCGTCATCTTCCACCTCGGGCTCCGACCACCGCCGCAGTTGATTCGCCGTCTCCACCGCCTCCCCGAGCACGCCGACCTTCTCTTCGAACTCACCGTGAGCCCCTGTCCATTTCCCCTCTCTCTCCGTGCCCGTCTGTGCCCTCTAACCACCCTGGCTGTCGGAGCCGACCGTTCCTCGCCGCCGGCGATGATGCAGACGGTGCTAGAGCCATCGTAGCTAACTCCCGAGCACGGCAACGTGCTCAGCACCCTTCCAGGAGCCAAGCGCGCCCACCCGTGCGACCTGCCGTGCCCCCTAGCGCCAACCCCGACCTCGCCGAACTCCGGCCGCCGCCGCAAGCTCCGCACCGGCGAGTGCTGACCACCCCGCGTCCTTCCGTCACCTCCTCCGGATGCGCACGAGCGCTAGGAACCCACAGAGCCTCTCCGCGCGGCGTTTGGCCGCCGGAGCAAGAAACCCGAAGGCCTCCGCCGTCTCGGCCTCGCCGGCGTCAAGCCGCCGGCAGGTTAGGCCCTGCTGACCAGGGGTTTGACCCCCCCTAGGTCGATGACAGGTGGGGCCAGCCCCCCTGTTAATTAGTTTAGTTTATTTTAATTTATTTAGCCACTGTTTCACTGACATGTGGGCCCTAGTGCCCTAATCTTCAATTAAACTAAACTAAACCCCCCTGTTTAACCCGTGTCACTGACGTCTGGACCCCACACGTCAGGTTTGACCTGGACCCGCCCTGTTGACCTGATGACGTCAGGGTGAGGTCATGCTGACGCCATATTCCTTTTCTGGAATTTAGTTTATTTTATAATAATCAGGAAATTCCAGAAAATAGCTAAAACTTCAATAATTTATAGAAATTCAACCGACTCCAAATTAAATAATTTATATATGAAAAATTATCAGAAAAATTCAAGGAATACATCTGTACCATTTTCATGCATGTTAGAACAACTTATCACTACTGTTTAGGGCAAATGAAGTGAATGACATTTAAATAACCACATATGGAGTTTGAATTTGAATCTTGGATTCAAACCAACTTCATTTAATCTGATTTTAGGTGCATTAGCCCAAAACACATTCATATTGCCATGTCATAGCATGCATCATACTGTGCATTGCATTGATCGTGTTTTTCTGTATTTGCCGGTAATTGTCCCCTCTCGATAGACGTGATACCGATGATGTGATCGTTGACACTGATGAAGACTCAATGTTATCTTCAGAAGTGCCAGGCAAGCAAAACCCCCTTGTTCATTCCGATAAAATCCCACTCTCTCGCTCCTGCTCTCTTTTACTGCATTAGGACAACAACGATTCATCTGTTACTTGCTGCGGTAGTTGAACCCCTTTATCCTCTGCATGACCTGTCATTGCCACAGTAAATAGATGAAACCCACTAGCATGAGTAGGAGTTGTTTGAGCCCTGATGTGCCTACTCATTCATGCTTGTTTGTCATGCCTGCTACTGCTTAGAGTTGTGTCAGGTCTGATTCATCGGGGATGAATCAGAGGCGTGTGAACATGTCCTACTGTGTGTGAGCTAAGTGTGTGAACACGATTTGGTAAAGGTAGCGGTGAGAGGCCATGTAGGAGTACATGGTGGGTTGTCTCATTGCAGCCGTCCTCATGAACTGAGTTCTGTGTTTGTGATCCATGAACAGCTACTACCACACATTGGGATCCTTAATTGACTCTCTCGACTTATTAATCAACATGATCTCTGTCCAGGAGTTGCAACTAGTTTCTGGTGTTTGTAGGTAGTGTTAGTAGTCTACCAAGTGGCACCCGGTACAGGTGGGCTTGGGACAGACTAGGCACAGTGGCACGGTGTACCAAGTGGCACCCGGTTGGTGGGCTTGGGAACCCTGCACACATCGTTTGGGGCCGTGAGCGACACCCCGGCCGGATCTCCTTGCGGATGGAACCCGAATAGGCGATAAACCTGGACGAGAGACTTGTTCGGTTAGTCAAGTCGTGGCCGACTCCCTCGCCCGGCTTCCGCTTGAAGGTTGCCGAGGTACATGACGTGTACAGGGCGGTAAGTGGCGGGAGCGTGTGTGAAGAAGTACACCCCTGCAGGGTTATCATTATCTATTCGAATAGCCGGATTCCTCGGATATGGAAACTTGGACCCCTTGCATAGTTCATAGACAAGTGAAAGTGGATACTCTAAAATACGCAAGATAAGCGTGAGTGCTATGGATGGCGATCTCGTAGGGAGACGGGAGCGGATCCATAGTGGTGTATTGGTTGGTGAATATGCGGACTCGTGTGCGCCACCTCAAAAGAGTTACTTGCAGTCGTAGTTCAGGATAGCCACCGAGTCAAAGCTGGCTTGCTGCAGTTAAACTCCTCCACCCCCTTGTTGATAATGATGCATATGTAGATAGATCTGATGTAAGTCTTGCTGGGTACATTTGTACTCACGTTTGCCTATTTTATGTTTTGCAGAGAGACTTCAGTCTCACTAGTAGTTCCGCGTGGACTTCAACGTTTAGCTTGTTACCTCAGCTACGATCTTGTGCCCTCGGCAGGATCTGGTAGATAGTCAGGCTTCTCAGCCTTTTTCATTTATAGATGTCTGTACTCAGACATGATAGCTTCCGCTTGTGCTTTGATTTGTATGCTCTGAGTGTTGGGTCATGAGACTCATGTTTGTAATATCTCGCTCCTCGGAGCCTATTGAATAATTACTTGAGTTGTAGAGTCATGTTGTGATGCCATGTTGTATCTGCACATATCGAGCATATTGTGTGTATGTTGTTGAAATGCTTGGTATGTGTGGGATCTGACTATCTAGTTATTTATCCTTAGTAGCCTCTCTTACCGGGAAATGTCTCCTAGTGTTTCCACTGGGCCATGGTAGCTTGCTACTGCTCCGGAACACTTAGGCGGGCCGGCATGTGTCCTTCTTCGTTCCTGTGTCTGTCCCTTCGGGGAAATGTCACGCGATGAATACCGGAGTCCTGTTAGCCCGCTACAGCCCGGTTCTCCGGAGTCCTGCTAGCCCAGTGCTACAGCCTGGATTCACTCGCTGATGACCGACACGTTCGATGCTAGGTCATGGATGCATGTCCCTGTAAGTTTGTGCCACTTTGGGTTTACGACTAGCCATGTCAGCCCGGGCTCCTTATCAAATAGATGCTAGCGACACTGTCATATACGCGTGCCAAAAGGCGCAAACGGTCCCGGGTAAAGGTAAGGCGACACCCGTGGGAATACCGTGCGTGAGGCCGCAAAGTGATATGAGGTGTTACATGCTAGATCGATGTGGCATTGAGTCGGGGTCCTGACACCTACTATGTGTTATGATCCGGCAACCCCGAAGTGACAATAATCAGGACCACTCCCGGTGATGACCCTAGTTTGAGGAGTTCATGTATTCACAAAGTGTTAATGCTTTGGTTCGGTACTCTATTAAAAGGAGGCCTTAATATCCCTTAGTTTCCAATAGGACCCTGCTACCATGGGAGGGTAGGACAAAAGATGGCATGCAAGTTCTTATGCATAAGCACGTATGAATATATTCGGAATACATGCCTACATTACATTGATGAACTGGAGCTAGTTCTGTGTCACTCTATGTTATAACTGTTGCATGATGAATTGCATCCGACATAATTATCCATCACTGATCCATTGCCTACGAGCTTTTCACATATTGATCTTTTCTTAGTTACTTCTCCGCTGCCACTGTTACGATTACTACAAAACTGCTACTGTTACTTTTTCCACCGTTACCATTACGTCCATACTACTTTGCTACTAAATACTTTGCTGCAGATATTAAGTCTTTCAGGTGTGCTTGAATTGACAACTCAGCTGCTAATACTTGAGAATATTCTTTGGCTCCCCTTGTGTCGAATCAATAAATTTGGGTTGAATACTCTACCCTCAAAAACTGTTGCGATCCCCTATACTTGTGGGTTATCAAGACTATTTTCTGGCATCATTGCCGGGGAGCATAGCTCTATTCTTTGAGTCCCTTAGGATTTATATCTGTTGATCAGTATGAGGAACTTGAAAGTTGAAAGAACCAAAAAATTTCCCTCAAGTACGAGGGGAGGTAAGGAAATGCCATCTAGCTCTCCACTTGATTCACCTTCTATTTTGAGTAAACTTGCGACACCTGCACCTGCTATTGATTCTGATATGTCGCATGTTATTAATGATGCCACTTCTGCTATGCATGATGCTTATGATGATACTACTTCCATGCTTGATAATATTGTGCCATTAGGTGAATTTCTTGATGAACAACTTGCTAGGGTTAGAGAGAATGAAATTATTGAAACTAATAATATTGATGAAAGTGATAATGAAGATTCTCCCCCTAGATATGAAATGCTTGATGTACCTGAGGGTTATGTTATGGATGAAGAAACTGCTCGAGACCTTTTTGCTTGCAAAGATAGATATTATCTTAAGAAACTGTTAGCTAAGCTGAAAGAAAAGTCTCTGAATGCTAGAATGAAATATGACCCTGCTTTTGCTACTTCATCTATTTGAATTTCTGATAAGGATAATGATTTCTCTGTTGATCCTGAGTTAATTACTTTGGTTGAATTTGATCCTTTCTATGGCTATGAATGATATAGCCACCCTATTCACTCATGAGGAAAAAATTCGTTATACTATATCCTTAAGTTATTTTCGTTCTCATCAAAAGGTGATTCTAAAACATGGTTTAGTTCTCTTGCTCCTGGTTGTGTGCGTAGTCCCCAGGATATGATTTATTACATCTCTTCTAAATATTTCCACGCTCATGAGAAACAAGCTGCCTTAAGGGAAATATATAATTTTGTGCAAATTGATGAAGAGAGTCTCCCACAAGCTTTGGGAGGCTTCTCCAATTACTTAATGCTTTGCCTGATCATCCTCTCAAGAAAAATGAAATACTTGATATCTTGTATAATGGACTAGCCGATGCTTCCAGAGACCACCTGGATAGTTTTGCTGGTTGTGTTTTCAGGGAAAGAACTGTTGAGCAAGCTGAATTGCTATTGAATAATATATTAGGCAATGATAATGATTGGACTCTTCCTGAACCAACTCCTAACCCAACTCCGAAGAAAAAGGGTATTCTATTTCTTAGTCCTGAAGATATGCAAGAGGCAAGGAAATCTATGAAAGAAAAAGGTATTAAAGCTGAAGATGTTAAGAATTTACCACCTATTAAAAAATTAAATGGTCTTAATAACCCGACACAGGTAGTAAACGTAAATTCTCTCTATAGATTTGATGAAGGTGATATCCCTTGTTATAAGTCTGCAAGCCAATGCTTGGATGAGTTCGATAATTTTGTTGTTAAACAAGAAAACTTCAATGCTTATGTTGGTAGACAATTGAAACGTAATGCGTATATGATTAAACACTTGAGTGATTATATGTCTAGAGTGAAAGGTGACCTTAAGCTTATTATCAAACATGCATCTATGGTTACCACTCAAGTAGAACAAGTACTTAAAGCACAAGATGATTTGCTCAATGAATTAAATAATAAGAAAAATGATAATGCTGTTAGAGTTATGACTAGGGGTGGTAGAATGACTCAGGAACCTTTGTATCCTGAGGGCCATCCTAAGAGAGTTGAGCAAGATTCTCAGGGAACTAATATAGATGCACCTAGACTTCTAATAAAAAGAAAAAGAAAAATAATAGGACTATGCATGCTTCTAGTGAACCTGTTGTTGACACCCCTAAGAATCCCAATGATATTTCTAAACACAATCTGGTAATGAACACGAACCTTGTGATAATGTTAATGATGATGTTCGTGTTGATGCTCAACCTAGTAATAATAATGATGTAGAAATTGAACCAGTTGTTGATCTTGATAACCCACAATCAAAGAATCAACATTATAATAAGAGAGACTTCTTTGCTAGGAAACACGGTAAAGAAAGGGAATCATGGGTTTAGAAACCCATGCCTTTTCCTCCTAAGCCATCCAAGAAAAAGGATGATGAGGATTTTGAGCGCTTTGCTAAAATGATTAGACCCATCTTTTTGTGTATGTGTTTCACTGATATGCTTAAAATGAATCCTTATGCTAAGTACATGAAGGATGTTGTTACAAATAAAACAAAGATACCAGAAGCTGAAATTTCCACCATGCTTGATAATTATACTTTTAAGGGTGGAATACCAAAGAAGCTAGGAGATCCAGGAGTACCAACTATACCATGCTCCATTAAAAGAAACTATGTTAAAACTCCTTTATGTGATCTTGGATTCGGTGTTAGTGTTATGCATCTCTCTTTATATCGTAGACTTGATTTGAATAAGTTGACACCTACTGAAATATCTTTGCAAATGGCCGATAAATCAACTACTATACCCGTCGGTATTTGTGAAGATGTGCATGTTGTGGTTGCAAACGTTACTATTTTAAAAGACTTTGTTATTCTTGATATTCCCGAGGATGACAGTATGTCGATCATCCTTGGTAGACCTTTTCTAAATACTGCAGGGGTTGTTATTGATTGCAACAAAGGCAATGTCACTTTTCATGTTAATGGCAATGAGCATACGGTACACTTTCCGAGGAAACAACCTCAAGTTCATAGTATCAATTCTATTGGAAAATTTTCAATGATTACTATTCGAGGTTTTGAATTTCCTCTTCCTACTGTCAGAAAGAAATATGATATTCTTATTGTTGGGGACATCCATATCCCCGTTTAGGTAACCTAGTGTTATTCGAAAATTCTCCAGTTTTATGTTATTCGGAAGAAGTTCATTAACAAGACTTGATCAACCTTGTTAGTGGATTCCTTTTGATGAGCAGGAGATGGATGAAGTTAGAAAGCACAACTCTCTATACCCTCCTTTTACTTCCTGTTATCTAGTTTAAATAAAGCAAAAATAGTATTTTCTATCTGTTTTCTGAATTATCCTTGCAATAAAAAAATACCATGAAAATAAAAATTCTCCAAATGCCATGAAAATGAAGTATGATTTTTTGTAGAATATTTAAGAATTTCTGGCACTTAGAACACACCAGGAGGACCCACCATTTGGCCACGAGGGCACAGGGCGCTTCCCCCTGGGGCCCGCGCCCTGCCTCGTGGGCCCCTCGTGGGCCCCCTCCACTTATTCCAGCACCCACTCACTTCATATTCCTCCAGAAAAAATCCTCCCATAGCTCAAACCCATGTTCTAGCTCATGTTGCTGCCGTTTTCGATCTCCTTGCTCAAAGCTCCATTCACGAAACTATTTTGGGGGATTGTTCTTCGTTATGTGACTCCTCCAATGGTCGAATTAGTTTTTGTTCTAGTGCTTTATTTATTGCAAATTTGTGCGGCTAAGGTGACCCTGTTCTTGAGCTTGCATGTCAGATTTATATGGTCCAAAGTAGTTTTAATGTATGATATAGCCTCTAGGCACTTGTGGGAGTAGTTGCTATCAATCTTGTTGAGTTTGGTTCATTTTTATTTTGAGTCGCTAAAAATTTTAGAAATTTTTCAGAGAATGAAAATGATGAAGAGATTGTTGAGGGGCTCCCGAGCCGAAGCTCGAAGGATAAGCAGAATGAGGAGAATAAAAAGCCCAAATGCAATCTTCCTCGCACCGCGGAGGTCCGTACGTGTGAATGGCCTTGTGATGCGTTCTTGAGGGCCGCCGGAATTTACGATGACTTTTATTACCTGGCTGAGAATGCAGGCCTCACCGACTTCCTCCACGACCAGCGCGAACAGTATCTCCTACTCACTAATATTTTCCTGCAAATTTTTTACTTCCATGCTAAGAAATAACCACCTTCAGTGGAGTTTCGCTTATATGATGACGTTAAGGAGATGCCACTCCATGATTTTTGTCGGGTTTGCAAGATACCCTTTGTGGGCAGCATAGAGGAACCACATCCCAACGATGTGGATGAATTTATCGATAGAATTGTTGTAGGGAAACGAGGAAAGTTTCCGATGCAAGAACTACTAGTATACATTTTCCTGTTCTACGTTACTTTGCAATATTTGCTAGTAGATGCTTAATTGGTCGTGGGAACAGTGGAAATCTTAGTGCTCCTGACCTTGTTATTTTGCGCCATGCTTTGTTTTGTGATACAACTTTCAGTTTAGGCGCTATTGTTGCTAAATGGTTAAGTCTGAACCGTACAAAGGGCCCCATCTTCGGAGGCATCTTTGCTTCACGCCTTGCTAAACACTTTGAGATACCTATTAAGAAACATGTGAAAGAGGAAAAGTTGTTGCCCACCATTTTTATCGATTATAAGAGTATGGTAGCACATGACTTTATTGTTAAAAATAAGAAGCAGATGCTTAAGTATAACTTGATATTTGATAAAACTCACTGTGAGACTATTACCTTGCCTGCACCCTCTTTGTTTAACATACTTTCAGGCACGTACCTCATCTTGCCCGAGGCCATTTATGCATATTGGAGGTTGACACAAGTCCCAGAGCCTAAGCCTGAGCCACCACTTGACCCATATCGACAGTCTGTTTATCAGTGGGATCCGAAGGAGATCACTAACCAGTGGCACCCTGAGGACCCTCCTCAGTACACCAGAGAGAGTAGCTTCAATCCATGGGCATAAACCAACTTAGGCTAAAAGCCTAAGCTTGGGGGAGTATGTATTTCTCACCGATATTACATTCATGTTCACACACTCATTCTAGTTGTCGGTGCTCATTGTACTATCCATGCTAGTTTATTTTCTTTTCTTGCTTTCTTCTTGTGTGTTTGAAAAACCTTAAGAAAAACCAAAAAAATAGTTGTAGCTTTTAGCTAGTTTACTTTCCATGCTTGTAGTAATATTAAAAGAAAACCCAAAAAGATTTCTCGTTCTTCTTTTTGCTTGTTGGGAGCTTTCCCGTGTAAATAGTTTTATTTCTTTTCTTTTCTTTGGGGGTCGAGAGGAGAAGTCCACGATGAAAATGTTGAATGGCTCTCATATGCATTATTGTTGATCTAACCAAGAGCCCGTATTACCTTGTCTTCTCCCTTGTATAAATGCTTGCAGATTCCAGCTTAGACCAATGCACGTGCACTATTATTATTATCCACACCATTCGGTCGTGCGAGTGAAAGGCAATAATGATGATATATGATGAAATGATTGAGATGAGAGAAGTTGGTATGAACTCGACCTATCTTGTTTTTGTAAATATTATTAGTCCACCGTTCCTGATTCAGCCTATTATGGATGAAACATGTTTGCAATGACCATTAGAGATTATAGTTGCTCATGCCATGCTTAATTAGCTAGGAGTTTATAATGGTTTACCTTCAGTGCCAACATGTTATTAAAATGGTTGTGATGTGGTATGATAGGGTGGTATCCTTCTTTGAATGATTCGAGTGGCTTGACTTGGCACATGTTCATGCATGTAGTTGAAACAAAACCATCATAGCCTCCATGATATTTATGTTCATGGTGATTTATATCCTACACATGCTTGTGCTCATTGTTGATTAATCTTAATGCATGTTTATTACTGTTGTCGCTCTCTAGTTGGTCGCTTCCCAGTCTCTTTCTAGCCTTCACTTGTACAAAGCGGGAATAATCCTTGTGCATCCACTTCCATAAAGCCCAAAGTTATTCCATATGAGTCCACCGTACCTTCCTATATGCGGTATTTACCTGCCGTTCCAAGTAAATTTGTATGTACCAAACTCTAAACCTTCAAATGAAATTCTGTTTTGCATGCTCGAAGAGCTCATGTATCAACTAGGGATGTCTATATCTTCCATGATAGGTGGGTTATTGTCACGATGAGTGGACTCCACTCATCATTCACGAGAAAATGGCCGGTAACCGGGACGCCCAGTCCCATGCTCAAATCAAATCAAAATAAATGCAAACAAAACTCCCCCTAGATTGTTGTTAGTTGGACGGCACCCGTTGTTTCCGACAAGCCATGGATTGATGTTTGTTGGTGGGGGGTATAAACTTTACCTTCTTTTTGGGAATCACCTATAATGTATGTAGCATGGAAGATATCGAGATCTCTTCGTTGTTATGTTGACAATGAAAGTATGCCGCTCAAAGTATTATTTATCTCTGTTTCAAAACTCGAGCTCTAGCACCTCTGCAAATCCCTGCTTCCCTCTGCGAAGGGCCTATCTATTTACTTTTATGTTGAGTCATCATCCTCTTATTTAAAAGCACCAATTGGAGAGCACCGCTATCATTTGCATGCATTGATATTAATCTACATTAAGTATGACTGTGACTGGATCTCTTTTGCCATGAATTACAATGTCTATTTAGTCCTTGATCTTCAGGGGTGCTCTCCATTTATGTTTTGCGGTATCAGAAAGGGCTAGCGAGATACCATCTTATTATATCATATTATGATTGTTTTGAGAAAGTGGTCTCATCCGAGATTTATTATTATTGCTCGCTAGTTGATTATGCCATTGATATGAGTAAACATGGTACCTAAATGTTATTATGAATATGGTTAGTTCATAATCTTTGCTGAAAACTTGAATGCTGGCTTTACATATTTGCAACAACTAGATCATACAGAGTTTGTAAAAGTTTTTCTTTATAACTTTCAGTTTGTCAACTGAATTGCTTAAGGACAAGCAAAGGTTTAAGCTTGGGGGAGTTGATACGTCTCCAACGTATCTACTTTTCCAAACACTTTTGCCCTTGTTTTGGACTCTAACTTGCATGATTTGAATGGAACTAACCCGGACTGACGCTGTTTTCAGCAGAACTGCCATGGTGTTATTTTTGTGCACAAATAAAAGTTCTTGGAATGACCTGAAAATCCACGGAGACACGTTTTGGGATTAAAATAATATTGGCGAAAGAATCAGCGTCAGGGGGCCCACACCCTGTCCACGAGGGTGCAGGGCGCCCCCCCCCCCCCAGCCGGGGCCCGCCCCCCTGCCTCGTGGGCCCCTGGGACTCCACGGACCTAAACCCCAACTCCATATATTCACTTTTGGGGAGAAAACAATCAGAGAGAAGGATTCATCACGTTTTATGATACAGAGCCGCCGCCAAGCCCTAATCTTCCTTGGGAGGGTTGATCTGGAGTCCGTTCGGGGCTCCGGAGGGGAATCCGTCGCCATCGTCATCATCAATCATCCTCCATCACCAATTTCATGATGCTCACTGTTGTGCGTGAGTAATCCCATCATAGGCTTGCTGGATGGTGATGGGTTGTATGAGATTTACCATGTAATCGAGTTAGTTTTGTTAGGGTTTGACCCCTAGTATCCATTATGTTCTAAGATTGATGTTACTATGACTTTGCTATGCTTAATGCTTGTCACTAGGGCCCGAGTGCCATGATTTCAGATCTGAATGTATTATGTTTTCATGAATATATGTGAGTTCTTGATCCTATCTTGCAAGTCAATAGACACCTACTATGTGTTATGATCCGGCAACCCCAAAGTGACAATAATAGGGACAACCCGGTGATGACCGTAGTTTGAGGAGTTCATGTGTTCACCAAGTGTTAATGCTTTGGTCCAGTACTCTATTAAAAGGAGGCCTTAATATGCATTGGTTTCCAGTAGGACCCCGCTGCCACGGGAGGGTAGGACAAAAGATGTTATGCAAGTTCTTTTCCATCAGCACATATGACTATATTCGGAATACATGCCTACATTACATTGATGAACTGGAGCTAGTTCTGTGTCACCCTATGTTATAATTGTTGCATGATGAATTGCATCCGACATAATTATCCATCACTGATCCATTGGCTACGAGCTTTTCACATATTGATCTTTGCTTAGTTACTTCTCCGCTGCCACTGTTACGATTACTACAAAACTACTACTGTTACTTTTGCCACCATTACCGTTACTTCCATACTACTTTGCTACTAAATACTTTGCTGCAGATATTAAGTCTTTCAGGTGTGGTTGAATTGATAACTCGGCTGCTAATACTTGAGAATATTCTTTGGCTCCCCTTGTGTCGAATCAATAAATTTGGGTTGAATACTCTACCCTCGAAAACTCTTGTGATCCCCTATACTTGTGGGTTTTCACTCAAAAAGATATAAGTGAAGCAGTAGAGCAATTCCATGGCTATAAAAATTGAAGTGAAGCATATGAGCAAGCATAGCATAATTTTTGTCTTTCTCAAAAAGGTGTGTCTAGCAAGGATTCTAGACTTAAAACACAAAGAGAAACAAGCAAAGACTCATATCATACAAGACGCTCCAAGCAAAACTCATAATATGTGACGAATAAAAATATAGCTTCAAGTGAAATACCGACGACTGTTAGAAAAAAGAGGGGATGCCACTCGGGGGCATCCCCAAGCTTAGTTGCTTGCTACTTATTGAATATTATCTTGGGGTGCCTCGGGCATCCCCAAGCTTAGCCTTTTCATAATCCTTGTTCCTTCATCCATCGAAAGATCACACAAAACTTGAAATCTTCAATCACATAAAACTCAACAAAACCTTCATGATATCCGTTAGTATAAGAAAGAAAACCACTACTATAATTATTGTTGCAAATCCTTTCATATTTTATTTTTGCATTATATCTACTGTATTCCAACTTTTCTATGAAAAACGGTCGGTGTTCTGGATACGGGTACCCAGAATTGCCTGCCTGCGGCCCACTGCATGGCTCCATCGACTACCTGGTACGGCCCAGCTTCAGCATCAACAACTCAAGACCCTCGCGAGAGGCCAAGCCTCGCGAGGTGGACGACACCAAGACCTCCAAGGGGATTGGCCTCCTCAGGCTGGCTCCTGAGGAGCGGAGATTTCTATGCAAGGCGCACCTCATGAGGCTCGGCTGATGTGAGCGATGACGATTAAGGCCAGGCGGGCACCAGCGGGCGCAGAGTACCAGTTTCCTCTTTGGTGCAAAGGAGGCAAGCAGCAGGCGCGGAGTCCCGAGGAATCAGCCAAAGGTTTCCATTATGGTGCAACAAGACCAAGACCGCCAGGGCGGCAGGACGGAGGTCATCGCCGAGCCCATCGCAGCGTCACGACCAGGGGCTTTTGCAGGCAAAGACCACTTTAGTCAGGATAGGATGTACTTGTTGTCCCCCTTCAAATCTGGTCGTTGTGGGATTCCTTCCCACCAACATTTGGGAAGACGACCAAGGCCTCTATAAATAGGACTTTGCCACCAACATAGAAGGGGGGATCAGTCAAAAGGAGCAAAGTTATTCCTCCTTCGCCAGCTCTCTTGAGCTCAAGAACACCTCACCTCCTGATGTTGTTCGTCCATTGTACTAGTTCATCATCTGCCCCTCGAGGCAATCCACCACAAAGCTGGAGTAGGGTATTACACCGCAAGGTGGCCCGAACCAGGATAAGCTGTTGTGTCTCTCTGTCCCTTTGAGCTCGACGCGTATCGCAAGTAGGCAGGCTGGGTAGGTTGAGATCTCCGCACGCATCCTAGAGTTAGAACCTCTGAAGGGTTTGCAGAACCAGAAATCTGACATTTGGTGAGCCATGTGGGGGTGTGTCGGATCTTCAATTCCATCAATCGATCCACCGCCTCTTCGATGCTTCCATGGCTGACGCACGTCGGGCTCGCGCTGAGCGCCGCGCCGCGGTTGCCACCCGCGTCGCTCAGACGGCACCACCGGGCGACGGCTATCCTCGTCATCCTCTGTCACCAGTGGCCAACACCGCCACGGGCCCTGCTGGCCACGAGCAGCAAGCTTCATTTTTCTGCACCCCTCCATGCGCCGCGACGGGCGTACCGCCACTCCATCGCTGACTCCGGCCGCTTTGTCCTCCCACGCGCGTTGTGGCCTGGTGAACGTGCAAGCTGCTCTGCTCATGACATGGGAGCTTCTTTGCTACCGCCCAGTCGAGGAATTCTACAAGGAGTGGCTCAAACGCATCACTGAGCTCGTCAGCGCCACCGGAGACTCTGCTGCACCGGCCCGCTCACTGCCTCAGTAGCCTCCTGCCGCGGGCGGCGTGGCCCACGGGGCGCCTCCACCGCCTCTAGCTTAGGGGGGCTGATAACCCACAAGTATAGGGGATCAATTGTAGCATCTTTTGATAAGTAAGAGTGTCGAACCCAATGAGGAGCTAAAGGTAGAACAAATATTCTCTCTAGTTCTATCGACCACTGATACAACTCTACGCACGCTTGACGTTCGCATTACCTAGAACAAGTATGAAACTAGAAGTACTTTATAGGTATTTTTGGATAGGTTTGCAACATAATAAAGAGCAGGCAAATTAAAACTAGGGGCTAATTAGATAAAGAAGCAATAAAGTAAATATAGCGAGTGTGGAAAAGTGGTGGTAGGAGTTGTGAAATTGCCCCTAAGCAATTGACTACTTTACTAGACCGATAGCAGGTTTTATGTGGGAGAGGCATAAGCTAACATACTTTCTCTTGGATCATATGCACTTATTATTGGAACTCTAGCAAGCATCCGCAACTACTAAAGATCATTAAGGTAAAATCCAACCATAGCATTAAAGCGTCAAGTCCCCTTTATCCCATACGCCACAACCCCCTTACTCGGGTTTATGCTTCTGTCACTCAAGCAACCCACTATAAGCGAATCATGAACATATTGCAACACCCTACAGCGGGAATCCCTCACGCTTGCGCGACACGGAGGGCACAATAGGACAGCAACATAACCACAAGGAAATTAAAGCAATCATAGCAATTCATCAATCACCGATAGGACAACAAAAATCTACTCAGACATCATAGGATGGCAACACATCATTGGATAATAATATGAAGCATAAAGCACCATGTTCAAGTAGAGGGTTCAGTGGGTTGCGGGAGAGTGGACCGCTCAATATAGATGGGGGAAGGTGATGGAGATGTTGGTGAAGATGATGGAGGTGTTGGTGTAAGTCACGGTGCTGATGATGGCCCCCGGCGGCATTCCGGCGCCACCGGAAGAAAGAGGGAGAGAGCCCCCCTTCTTCTTATTCTTCTTCTTCTTACTTGACCTTCTCCATAGATGGGAGAAGGATCTCCCCTTTGGTCCATGGTCTCCATGGCGTGGGAGGGGCGAGAGCCCCTCTGAGATTGGACATGTCTCTCTGTCTCTCTCTGTTTTTGTGCTCCCAGATTCTGCCCTTACACCGTTTCTTATATATCCGGAGATCCGTAACTCCGATTGGATTGAAACCTTCGCCCAGATTTTTCTCCGAAAATTAGCTTTCTTGCGGCAAAAGAAGAGCATCAACCGCCTTACGAGGTGCCCACGAGGGTCAGGGGAGCGCACCCTGCCTCGTGGCCCCCTCGTGCACCGTCTCACGTTGATTTTTCTTCCCAAAAATATAAATATTCCAAAAATTATCTCCGTCTGTTTTTATCCTGTTTGGACTCTGTTTGATATGGGGTTTCTGCGAAACATAAAACATGCAACAAACAGGAACTGGCAGTGGGCACTGGATCAATATGTTAGTCCCAAAAATAGTATAAAAAGTTACCAAAAGTATATGAAAGTTGAATAATATTGGCATGGAACAATCAAAAATTATAGATACGATGGAGACGTATCATCATCCCCAAGCATAATTCCTGCTCGTCCTCGAGTAGGTAAATGCTAAAAAAAGATATTTTTTGATGTGGAATGCTACCTAGCATAATCTTGATCATGTAATCTAATCTTGGCAGGAATATTAAGACACGAGTGATTCAAGGCAATAGTCTATCATTTGACATAAAAACAATAATACTTCGGGCATCCCAACAAACAATCATGACTCTCAAAATATCAATGCTTACAGAACGTTATCCCTACAAAATCATATAGTCTTGTATGCTCCTTTTTCTTAACACAAGGTACCCCTCATGCCTATCCCGGTGTCAGCCAAGCAATTGGTTCATACTTTTTAACGCACTTCAGCTTTTTCAACCTTCACGCAATACATGAGCGCAAGCCATGGCTATAGCACTATAGGTGGAATAGAGTATGATGGTGGAGGTTGTGTGGAGAAGACAAAAAGGGAGAAAGTCTCACATCGACGCGGTTAATCAATGGGCTATGGAGATGCCCATCAATTGATGTCAATGCGAGGAGTAGGGATTCCATGCAACGGATGCACTAGAGCTATAAGTGTATGAAAGCTCAGAATGAAAACTAAGTGGGTGTGCATCCAACTTGCTTGCTCATGAAGACCTCGGGCATTTGAGGAAGCCCATTGTCGGTGTCAAAACCGGCGGATCTTGGGTAGGGGGTCCCGAACTGTGCGTCTAAGGCTGATGGTAACAGGAGGCAGGGGACACGATGTTTTACCCAGGTTCGGGCCCTCTCGATGGAGGTAATACCCTACTTCCTGCTTGATTGATCTTGATGATATGAGTATTACAAGAGTTGATCCACCACGAGATCATAGAGGATAAACCCTAGAATCTAGCCTATGATTATGATTGTTGTTGTCCTACAGACTAAACCCTCCGGTTTATATAGACACCGGAGGGGGCTAGGGTTACACAGAGTCAGTTACAGAAAAGGAAATCTACATATCCGAATATCTAAGCTTGCCTTCCACGCAAAGGAGAGTCCCCTCCGGGCACGGGACGAAGTCTTCAATCTTGTATCTTCATAGTCCAATAGTCCGGCCAAAGTATATAGTCCGGCTGTCCGAGGACCCCTTCATCCAGGACTCCCTCACCCATCATTGGAATATACAAGCCAAGTTCTATAATGAAAATTCCCACTAGTATATGAAAGTCACAATATAGGAGACTCTCTATATGAAGAACATGGTGCTACTCTAAAGCACAATGTTTCAACTACTACTTTGTGCTACGGTAGTTGAACCCATTCCTCTGCATGACCTGTCATTGCCACAGTAAATAGTTGAAACCCACTAGCATGTGTAGGAGTTGATTGAGCCATGTTGTGTTCCTACCATGCCATGCCTGCTATTTCTTAGAGTTGTATCAGGTTTGATTCATTGGGAATGAATTGGAGTGTTATGATATGTTCTGGTGCTAAGAGTTAAGTGTGTGAACACGATTTGGTAAAGGTAGCGGTGAGAGGCCATGTAGGAGTACATGGTGGGTTGTCTCACTGGAACCGTACTTAAGCACTGAGTTCTATGCATGTTGTACAATGACTCGATACTACCACACATTGGGCTCCGGGCGCTCCAAGCCCTCTCGACTTATTAACCAACTTGATCTCTGTCCAGGAGTCGCAACTAGTTTCTGGTGTTTGTAGGTAGTGTTAGTAGTCTACCAAGTGGCACCCGGCCAGGTGGGCTTGGGACAGACTAGGCACAAGTGGCACGGTGTACCAAGCATAGATCCATCCGGCGAGGTGGGCTTGGGAACCCTAGACACATCGTTTGGGGCCGTGAGTGAAACCCCGGCCGGATCTCCTTACGGATGGAACCCGAATAGGCGATGAACCTGGACTAGAGTCTTGTGTGGTTAGTTAGGTCGTGGCCGACACCCTCGCCAGGCTTTCGCTTGAATGTTGCCGAGATACATGAAGTGTACATGGCGGTAAGTGGCGAGAGCGTGTGTAAGAAGTACACCCCTGCAGGGTTAACATGATCTATTCGAATAGCTGAGTCCGCGGTTATGGACTTCTTGGATGCTTACGTGGTACATATACAACTTGAAGTGGTTACCCTAAAATGCTCAAGACAAGTGTGAGTGCTATGGATGGCCTTCTCGTAGGGAGACGGGGATGAATCCATAGTAGTGTATTGTGTGGTGATTAGTGGACTCGTGTGCGCCATCTCACCTCAAAGAAGTTTCTCGTAGTCATAGATTAGGATAGCCACTGGGTCAAAGTTGCCTTGCTGCAAATAAACCCCACATTACTTCTTGATACAAATGCATGTATGCTAGGATCTGATGTAAGTTTTGCTGAGTACCTTTGTACTCATGTTGCTTTATTTACGTTTTTGCAGCGGAGACTTCGGTCTTACTAGTGTTCTCGTGGGCTTCGACAAGTAGCTTGTACCTCAGCTACGGTCTTGATCGGATGTTGTAGATAGTTAGGCTCTTCAGCCTTTTTCATTTGTAGATGTTTGTACTCAGACATGTAATGCTTCCACTTGTTGCTTGTTTGCTCTGAATGTTGGGTCATGTGACCCCTGTTTGTAATAAATGCTATGAAGGCTATTCTGAGCCTTTATTTATATGAGTTGTTGAGTTATGTTGTGATGCCATGTTGTACAGCACATACTTGCATGTTATGCATACGTGTAATGTGTATTGCTATGTGTGGGATCTGACTATCTAGTTGTTTATCCTTAGTAGCCTCTCTTACCGGGAAATGTCTCCTAGTGCTTTCACTGAGCCCTGGTAGGTTGCTACTGCTCCGGAACACTTAGGTTGGCTGGCATGTGTCCTTCGTTCCTGTGTCTGTCCCTTCGGGGAAATGTCACGCGGTGCCTATCGGAGTCCTGTTAGCCTACTACAGCCCGGATTCTCCGGTGTCCTGCTAGCCCAGCTGCTACAACCCGGATTCACTCGCTGCTGACCGACACGTTCGTTGCTGGGTCACGTATGCCTGTCCCTGTAAGTTACTGCCACTTTGGGTTCACGACTAGCCATGTCAGCCCGGGTTCTTTGTCATATGGATGCTAGCGACACTATCATATACGTGTGCCAAGAGGTGCAAACAGTCCCGGGCATGGTAAGGCGACACCCGTGGGAATACCGTGCGTGAGGCCGCAAAGTGATATGAGGTGTTACATGCTAGATCGGTGTGGCATAGAATCAGGGTCCTGACACCCATCACCATTGTTTTCTTTAGGGGTGTCCACCATATAAATATCATATGATGAGGTGGTTGTCCAGCGCCCTGTGGGCGGTGGTTCCTGTTCTTCTCCTGCATAGTCGTCCATACCGTCGATGTCTTCGGAGTCGAAGTCAAGCACGTCGGTTAAGTCATCAACAGTGGCTATAAAGTGGGTGGTGGGTGGGTGACGAATTTCTGCGTCGTCCGCTCCCCACTCGAGCCGGACATAGTTCGGCCAAGAATCTCTCGACAAGGAAAGAGACTTTAATGAGTTCAGCATGTCACCCAAGGGCGAGTGCTGAAAAATTTCAGCGGCGGTGAACTCCATGCCCGGTGCCCAATCAGATTCGATAGGCACAGACGCACGCGGTTCAGATCCTGCAGCCGAAGACGAGTCCGAGGGTCCGATGACACCACTCTCACAGGAGGCGGGATCAGTGTTCGGCTCCGATGTCGATGTGTGTGCAGTCTCCATGGCGGGGCCCATCCACCCGCCCTCGGAAAGCACGATCCGCTGCGGATTGATTCCCAGCGCCACTGCAGGCACGATCTCCCGAATACTGTCCGACGGCAGATAAAAGTCATGACTGTCGTGACCGTTCGGTGCACCCGGCAGGGGCTCGAATCCGTCGAAGATCAAGTCTCCACGGATGTCGGCAGTATAGTTTAAGCTTTCAAACCTAACCTGATGGCCAGGGGCGTAGCTATCGATTTGCTCCAGATGGCCAAGCGAGTTGGCCCGTAGTACGAATCCGCCGAATACGAAGATCTGTCCGGGGAGGGAAACCTCCCTCTGGAGCGCATCGTTGAAGATGATCGAAGGGGCCATCAAGCCTTACAACGATGACATAGTGGCACTCTCAATGAAAGCACCAATGTCGGTGTCAAAACCGGCAGATCTCAGGTAGGGGGTCCCGAACTGTGCGTCTAAGGCTGATGGTAACATGAGGTAGGGGACACGATGTTTTACCCAGGTTCGGGCCCTCTCGATGGAGGTAATACCCTACTTCCTGCTTGATTGATCTTGATGATATGAGTATTACAAGAGTTGGTCCACCACGAGATCGTAGATGCTAAACCCTAGAAGCTAGCCTATGATTATGATTGTTGTTTTCCTACGGACTAAACCCTCCGGTTTATATAGACACCGGAGGGGGCTAGGGTTACACAAAGTCGGTTACAGAGAAGGAAATCTACATATCCGAATATCCAAGCTTGCCTTCCACGCAAAGGAGAGTCCCATCCGGACACGGGACGAAGTCTTCAATCTTGTATCTTCATAGTCCAACAGTCCGGCCAAAGTATATAGTCCGGCTGTCCAAGGACCCCTTAATCCAGGACTCCCTCACCCATCATCGGAATATACAAGACAAGTTCTATAATGAAAATTCCCACTAGTATATGAAAGTCACAATATCGGAGACTCTCTATATGAAGAACACGGTGCTACTCTGAAGCACAAGTGTGGTAAAAGGATAATAACATTGCCCATTTTTTTATTTTTATTTTTTTTATTTTTTTGGGTGGGCTTCTTTGGCCCCCTTTTTATTATTTAGGCTTCTTTGGCCTCTCTTTTTTTGAATGGGGCAATGCTCTAATAATGATGATCATCACACTTTTATTTACTTACAACTCGATATTACAACAAAAATATGACTATATATGAATGCCTCCAGCGGTGTACCGGGATGTGCAATGATCTAGCGTAGCAATGACATCAAAAACGGACAAGCCATGAAAACATCATGCTATCTATCTTACGATCATGCAAGGCAGTATGACAATGAATGCTCAAGTTATGTATATGATGATGGAAGTTGCATAGCAATATATCTCGGAATGGCTATGGAAATTCCATGATAGGTAGGTATGGTGGCTATTTTGAGGAAGATATAAGGAGGCTTATGTGTGATAGAGTGTATTGTATCATGGGGTTTTGATGCACCAGCGAAGTTTGCACCAACTCTCGAGGTGAGAAAGGGCAATGCACGGTACCGAAGAGGCTAGCAATGATGGAAGGGTGAGAGTGCGTATAACCCATGGACTCACATTAGTCATCAAGAACTCATATACTTATTGCAAAAGTTTATTAGCCCTCGAAGCAAAGTACTACTACGCATGCTCCTGGGGGGAGGTTGGTAGGAGTTAACCATCGCGCGCCCCCAACCTTCACGCAAAGATAAATAATCTAAATACAATGCACACCAATTTGGTTACATAGTTAGTAGACCATACGTGCATGCTTCAGGAATCACAAACCTTAATACCAATATCCTTACTAAGCATAACCATCTATTAGAACCTTGCACATATTATCATCTCTACATCGCAAAACTATTGCAAGGAATCAAACATATCATATTCAGCGATCTACAAGTTTATGTAGGATTTTATGACAAACCATGTGAATGACCGATTCCTGCCATCTCTCTAAATAGATATAAGTGAAGCAAGAGAGTTTAATTCTTTCTACAAAAGATATGCCCACACTCTAACAAATATAAGTGAAGCAAAAGAGCATTCTACAAATGGCGGTTTTCTATGTGAAGAGAAACAGGCAATCCAAACTTCAAATGATATAAGTGAAACACATGAAGCATTCTATAAAGCCACACTCAAAAGATTTAAGTGAAATGCAATGAGCATTCTATAAATCAACCATGGACTATCTCATACCAGCATGGTGCATAAAAGAAAAGTGAAAACTAAATGCAAAAGACACTCCAACATTTGCACATATTGCATGAATGAAACGAATCCGAAAACATACCGATACTTGTTGAAGACTTAGGGGATGCCTTCCGGGGCATCCCCAAGCTTAGACGCTTGAGTCTCCTTGAATATTTACTTGGGGTGCCTTGGGCATCCCCAAGCTTAAGCTCTCGCCTCTCTTCCTTTTCCTCATATCGAGACCTCCTCGATCAAACACTTCATCCACACAAAACTTCAACAGAAAACTCGGTAAGATCCGTTAGTATAATAAAGCAAATCACTACTCTAAGTACTATTACAAACTAATTCGTATTTTTTTGCATTGTTTCTACTGTGATATAACTTTTCCATGGCTTAATCCACTGATATAAATTGATAGTTTCATCAAAACAAGCAAACTATGCATCAAAAACAGAATCTGTCAAAAACAAAACAGTCTGTAGTAATGTGAACATTCTCCATACTTCTAGTACCCCAACAATTCTACCAAAATTAGTAAAAATAAACAATTTGTATATAAAGACAGTTCAAAAATAATCATAACCGTTTGACATTCCAGTAAAAAACGTAAAATCGCGCACTACAACCAAAGTTCTGTCCTGCACCGTACAAACCAACAAGCATTGTAAACATCCTAAAGGCAAACCTTAGCACATTATTTTTATAATACAATGGAATTGTACAAGGGGATGATTATTTTTGAGGAAAAGTTTCTGTAATAAGATTCACAAAGTTTCTGTGAGCATGAACAAAGTTCAAGGAGCTCCCCCACTTCAACAATGCTTGTCTTTCTTACTTTCACTTTCCTTTTTGAAAAGTTTTGGGTTCCCCTCTTTATTTTTTTTTTTGTTTTTAAACTATATAAATGCACTCAACAGAAATAAATGACTCTCTAGAACTTCCGGGTTGTCTCCCTGGCAGTGCTTTCTTTAAAGCCATTAAGCTAGGCATATAGTGCTCAAGTAATGGATCCACCCGGATCCCAAGGTATATCAAAGCCAATTTTAATTAACCATGATTTCTAATTTAGTATTGAGCACAAAGTAACAAATATCATGTAACAACAAAGTCCAACTCTCCTCCTATGCATCGGCATGTCATAAAAGAACAATTCACGCACATCAAGTAAAGGCCAATGCATAGTATAAGTAGTTTCTTGCAATTCTATCATACTGGAAACATAGAGAGGTGGAGATATTGTTCCTCTCTCATAATAATTGCAAGTAGGAGCAGCAAGCACATGCATATTATGTCTATCAAAAACATCATATGTAGTAGTAAAACACAACCCATCAATATAATCATTAATAAGCACAAAATTCTCTGATATAGTGTAGTTTGGAGAATTCAAAAAGATAATACGACTATCATGCGTGGGTGCAATAGCAACAATTTCATGTTTAACATAACGAACTATAGCAAGTTCATCTCCATAAGCATAATTCATATTGGCATCTTGTCCACAAGCATAGCAAGCATCATCAAAAAGGGTTATTTCAAGAGAATCAACGGGATCATAACAATCATCCTTCGGTAAGCATGAAGGGAAATTAAACAATGTATGAGCTGAAGAGTTACTCTCATTATAAGGTGGGCACGGGTAGCTAATCCGCTCTTCCTCCTTTTGTTCTTCGCTCTCCTCATCATCTTTTTCATCCAATGAGCTCACAGTTTCATCAATTTCTTCTTCCATAGACTCCTGCAAAATATTAGTCTCTTCTTGGACAGCGGAGACTTCCTCAATAAATGCCTCAATATCGGCATTATATTCATAATTCTCATAGCAATATTTAAGTATAGCAAAAATTTCAGGTCTGTAAACAGCATCATCAAGATTTTCACACTCTTTAAACAAAGATTCAATCTCATAAGCACCCATGAAAGCAACGAATTCTTCTATTTGTTCCACATCATAGTAATCATATAGGAGTATACCATTAGAATAAGAAGCTAAGGTTTTATTATCATTGAATTTGCATGAAAAGGGAAGGTGTGGAGCCTTCATCCTAGAGCAACAAGTATAATCATATCTCAAGCATAGTTCCCGAGCATACCAATGAAACATATGAATTTGATCCCATAATAGTTTCCCTTTTTGTGTCAAGCGATAATCCCTAAAGTATTCACGTTGATCCAACGTGTCTCCCATAACATAATTGAATGGGGTTTTCTTAGGATTATCAAAGTAGTACATAATATTTTTCACATAACCAGCATCGAGGCTTTTAGGAGGTTCCCCATCTCCATGAGTAGCAAGTACACCTAATTTTTTTGGTATTTCGTGTTCCATATCCATAACTAAAGATAGAGAACAACTTAGAACAGCAAATAAAAATTACATAGTGATAAAGAAAACAAGCACACACGAGAATATTCACCCCACACTGTGACTCCCCGGCAACGGTGCCAGAAAAAGGTCTTGATAACCCACAAGTATAGGGGATCAATTGTAGCCTCTTTCAATAAGTAAGAGTGTCAAACCCAACGAGGAGCTAAAGGTAGAACGAATATTCTCTCAAGTTCTAGCGACCACCGATACAACTCTATGCACGCTTGACGTTCGCTTTACCTAGAACAAGTATGAAACTAGAAGTACTTTGTAGGTATTTTGGGATAGGTTTGCAAGATAATAAAGAGCCACAAATAAAAAGTAGGGGCTGATTAGATAAAGAAGCAATAAAGTAAATATAGCGAGTGTGGAAAAGTGGTAGTAGGAGTTGTGAAATTACCCCTAAGCAATTGACTACTTTACTAGACCGATAGCAAGTTTTATGTGGGAGAGGCATAAGCTAACATACTTTCTCTTCCTGGATCATATGCACTTATGATTGGAACTCTAGCAAGCATCCGCAACTACTAAAGATCATTAAGGTAAAATCCAACCATAGCATTAAAGCATCAAGTCCCCTTTATCCCATACTCCACAACCCCCTTACTCTGGTTTATGCTTCTGTCATTCAAGCAACCCACTATAATAGAATCATGAACGTATTGCAACACCCTACAACGGGAATCCCTCAAGCTTGTGCGACACGGAGGGCACAATAGGACAGCAACGTAACCACAAGCAAATCAAACCAATCATAGCAATTCATCAATCACCGACAGGACAACGAAAATCTACTCAGACATCACAGGATGGCAACACATGATTGGATAATAATATGAAGCATAAAGCACCATGTTCAAGTAGAGGGTACAGCGGGTTGCGGGAGAGTAGACCGCTGAATATAGATGGGGGAAGGTGATGGAGATGTTGGTGAAGATGATGGAGGTGTTGGTGTAGGTCGTAGTGATGCCGAAGGCCCCCAGCGGCGTTCCGGCGCCACCGGAAGCAAGGGGGAGAGAGCTCCCCTTTTCTTCTTCTTCTTGACCTTCTCCTTAGATGGGAGAAGGGTTTACCCTCTGGTCCATGGTCTCCATTGAGTGGGAGGGGCGAGAGCCCCTCCGATATTGGATCTGTCTCTCTGGCTCTCTCTGTTTCTGCGCTCCCATATTCTGCCCTTTAACAGTTTCTTATATATCTGGAGATCCGTAACTCCGATTGGATTGAAACCTTCGCCCAGGTTTTCTCCGAAAATTAGCTTTCTTGCTGCAAAATAAGAGCGTCAACAGCCCTATGGGGTGCCCACGAGGGTCAGGGGCGCACCCCTCTGCCTCGTGGCCCCCTCGGGTACCGTCTCGCGTTGCTTTTTCTTCCAAAAATCATAAATATTCCAAATATGATCTTCGTTCGTTTTTAACTCGTTTGGAGTCCGTTTGATATGTGGTTTCTGTGAAACATAAAACATGCAACAAACAGGAACTAACACTGGGCAGTGGGTCGTCCCAAAAATAGTATAAAAAGTTACCAAAAGTATATGAAAGTTGAATAATATTGGCATGGAACAATCAAAAATTATAGATACGACAGAGACATATCAGGGGCGCCATTCAAACTGAGGAGGGCGGCACCACGACGCGACCCGCAGCGTCAGGCACCTGCGCGTGAAGAAGTGAGCTGCCAAGTGGTGCAGCGGCCCCAAGACGATGCACGTGCGCTTCTAGCACCTCCACGGCAAGACCGTGTGCCGCCTGTGGTGATGGCGGCGCGCGAGCACCAAGACCAGGCTCCACCTCCCTGACGGGCTCCGGTGACCACATCAGGGTGCCGTGCGTTCACCCCAGAGCTGCGCAACATCGTCTGGCCGGGCAAGTTCAAGCTTGACATGCCCCCGCGCTACGACGGCACCGCCAACCCCGCCGAGTTCCTGCAGCTCTACAATCTTAGCATCAACGCGGCTAGCAGTGACGAGAAGATCATGGTGAACTGGTTCCCCGTGACCCTCAAGGATGGCGCACGCTCCATGCTTCTGAACCTCCTCGTGGGGTCTGTCTCCTCCTGGGATGAGATGCGCGACCGCTTCATCGCCCACTTCCAGGGCACTCGCGACCGCCCGCCGGCCGCGGGTGACCTACGATGCATCAAGCAACAGCCAGGAGAGACCCTGCAGAAGTACATACAGCGCTTCAACAATGTTCGCCTCAAGATCTCCAAGGTGTCGGATGAGGCCATCATCTCAGTGTTTACTGATGGTGTCCGCGACATCAAGATGAAGGACGAGTTCGCCATACATGAAGACCTCTGCACAGCCTAGAGATGTTCAACATGGCGAACAAACGTGTGAGGCCTGAGGAGGGACGCCTCTCCCTCCTCTAGCTCCCTGATGCCGACCCAGAAGACAAGAAGGCCAAGGCCAAGGACGTGAAGCGCAAGGGGCCGGATGTTCTTGCAGCCGAGCCGGAGATGAAGCGCGGCTGCGATCACCCTGAGTCGTCCAAGAGCAGTCATCAGTTCTGCGTCTTCCACAATGTGCACAACCACAACACCAATGAATGCCAGGAGCTCAGTGCCCTCCGTGACGGACGCCTCGGTTGACGCCCCAAGCACAACGATCGAGGCTACGGTCGTGGAGGTGGCCGAGGTGGAGGACGTCGGGATGGCCGCAACCATCGCCAGGAGTGGTGTGACCAGCCTCGGGAGGACCGTTGGCAGGGCCAGCCGCGCGAGGGCCCCTGGAGGGACCAACCTCGCGAGGATCAGCCACAGGGCAATGCTAGTCTTCCTCTGCTGCCTCCACCGCCAAGAAGGAACGAAGATCATCACCATGATGAGGGGGATCGGGGCTTCCAGGAGCCTCGTGCCATCACCTGCATCTTGGGCGTCTCCCAGGCCCGAGCCTCTCATTGCGTCTTCAAGTAGTTTGGGCACGAAGTAAACGCAGCGCTCCCCAAGCTCGAGGTGGCACGCCCACTCAGGTGGTCCAAGTACGCCATCACCAGCTCAAGTGCGCGGCCACAGCTGGCGTGCTCCCAATGCTCAGCTCGGCCATCATCAGCAACATGCTCGTCACCAAGACCCTCATCGACGGCGGAGCAGGGCTCAATGTTCTCTCCATTGAGACGTTCAATAGGCTCCAAGTGCCATACCACAAGCTCCAGCCTACCAAGCCCTTCTCAGGAGTGATCGGCGGCTCCACGTATCCGATAGGGAAAGTCCGCCTCTCTGTCACCTTTGGCAAGCGCGACAACTACCACACTGAGCTCATCAACTTCGGCGTCGCCGACATTCGCCTGCCGTACAACGCCATCCTCGGGTACCCAGCACTGGCCATGTTCATGGCGGCGACGCACCACGGCTACAACGTCCTCAAGATGCCAGGCAGCAGCGGCATTATCACGATCGTCTGCGAGGAAAAGGATGCGGTGTGCTCTCCCGAGCGCGCCTACCAAGCTGCAGCGGTCGAGAACACTGAAGACGAGGGCGATGTCCTCCCTCCTGAGGTCCCCCCAAAGACAAAGAGGCCGCTGCTGGGCCAGGGATCTCGTGAGGAGGCATCGCCCGACAGTGCTGCGTTGAGCCTCGCATCCGTGGATGGGGCGCCTTCACCAATCGCATAGGAAGGCGTGCCCGGCACCCCTCTCTGTCTGGGCTCGAGGGCTCTCCTCTAGAGGGCCTCAGACCTAGCCAACGTCACGAGGGAGGCGCTCGGGCACCATGTGGATGCATGCTTTAGCGCACGCTTCCGAGGAGAGAGCACAGGGCGCGAGGCACCAGGTGCTCAGGAATTCATCACCAAGGCAGTCAAGGAGATTCAGGAGGCGAGGGCTCTGCAGGGTGATCGCCGCCCACTGCTGGGCGCGGCTACTTGCCCTAGAGAGGGTGAGGAGTTACGCGTCTGCATCGAGATCCCAAGGCTCAACAGGGCCGCGTCTCGGTAGCTCTTCTGGCCGCCCTGTGTTAGCCAATGCGAGGGTCCCCCTCACAACTACGTTTGCATGCCCTTTGGCCTGCCGAGCACGGCTGTTGCATTTCACCGACGCACGTGGGACATCCTAGCGCCTTGGGAGGCTAGGCACCAGGCAATCTTGGCAGAGATGGAGATCGATCCTCAGGATCCCGCGTGGCACCCAGAGCCTCCCGAGGCTCAGGGCCAAGGCGGCTCATGAGGAACGACTTCAGCAACGCGCATCTTCTGCTACCCCGACATCTCTTCAACAACAATGTCAGGTGACATCTTTTAGTTCGTTCAGTTGGGGGCGCCCCTCGGGCTGCACTATCCCCAAGCCGCGTGGGTTCGTGCCTGCGGCATGTATCCTTTTTGCGTTTGTCAGAATTGCTTAACCGTCTGTCATGAGCTGATTTGTCACCACCACCTGCTTGCTTCGAGTCCTATCTTCCTTGCGGTCTCCCTACCCTGTGCTCATCCTACAACGGAGGCTACTCACGCTGGCGTGGCTCTTGTGCTCGGGTCCGTCCCAGCAACACTGATAAACCCGAGTACTGAGCTTTGGCTCGCAGCCTGCCTCGCGCACGCCACCTCACCAGGTCCTCGGTGCCTTCCTTTTCCCGCGAAAGGTTCGAGGGTAGGCAGCCAGCACCATAGGGAGTCGCATTCTCTTCTGCCAGCTAACACGCACGTACACTTGAGGCCTAGCTATGAACGGGCCCCAGCAGCCACCTCCTAGCCCCTCGAGTCGCTTGCACGTTAAAGGGGGGCTCCTGAGCATCGGGCCTCAGGAGCTCCCACTGGCTCTCTAGCCCTCACCCCCTGGCCTTGACCACGGCACCGCGACCTCGCATACAAGCGGCGGCTGAGCTTTCTTGAGGGCCGGGACCCAAGGATGTAGAACACCTAGACAAGCAAAGGAAAGGGAATGACCATTGCGGTCCCTACCTAGTGACGCTACCGCGAAGGCACGAATGGGCCCCATCCAGAGGAATCACTACGGGTTTGCTAAAAGATAAGTCGCTCACATGACGACATAAGCCTCGCAACCCGCTCACTCGAGTCTCGCATTCCCACTACGTCAGTTTCACTTCCCTTTTCGTTTCTTGGGTAGCTAATTGCACGCCAAGGGGGACCACGTGAGCATCGCGCCTCATGAGCTCTCACCGAACCTCGGGCCACTCACCTCCTAGCCTTGACCATGGCATCGCGACCTGGCATACTAGCGACGGTCGAAGCCTGCCTGGGGACTGGTTCCCGACGATGTAGAGCACTAAGCTACCTAAGGGGAGGAAAATGGGGAACCATGCCAGATTGGGATACGCGATTTCATCATAAAGATAAGAAAAACAACATTGGAATTAAAACACTTCATTTCTTACATGCCCCTGTGGGGCTAGTCCTAATTCCGCGTAGGGAAGTAAAAGAAGAAAAGGCTTCGAGGAACCAGGCCGGCACGCATCACCGACGATGCCAAGCAGCCGGTGCCGCCGCGCTCTAGCCACAGCGGGAACTTGGCGGCACGTAGCTGTCATCGTTGGACTCTGGAGATTCGCTGGACTCAGGAGAGTCGCTGGATTCCCAGGAGTCGTTGCTGCACCTGGAGGAGACATCGGTGGGGCCCGAGAAGGGCCCAGCGCCCACGGCCGCGTCCTGTGGGCTGCTTCCTCCGGGGCAGCACTCGAGCCGCCGACCCTCCTCGTTGAAGACCTTGAAGAACAGAGTGGAGGTGCCATCATACTCAAACTGGAGCACGAGGGCCCCCTCCGCGTGGCAGGCTCGGGCGACCTCGCCCCATCCGCGGGTCATGAAGACGTCGCCAGGGGGCACCACCTTGACCTCAGCCCTGGTGGCCAGGCTACAGCACCCGGCGTGCAGCAGCCACAGCTCGAGTGGACCCCTTGGCGGCAGCTCGTCGGCGGAAAACCTTAGGAGCTGGATCCATGAGGTGGGTGCCATCGCCGCCCATACCACGAACTCACGCGAGCTACCCTCAGCGTGGGTCCGTGGCTCAGCAGGCAGAGCGGCAATAGCTCGTCCACCGCTACCAGGGGTTGCCTGACAACGTGCGTCGCCGCCCTACGCGCGGGAGTACAGATGATGTGGGAAGCGGAGGCCTTGCTTGCCAAGACCTAGACACCTCCTGCCTCGCACCAGCGTCGCAAGGACGGCAGAACCGCTTCTTCAGCGGAAGCGGATCAGGTCCCTCCTGAGGGGCTTCTCCCTTTTAGGCCGCAGAAAACCTCCTAATCGGCGCCATGGAAGCAATAGCAAGACGAAGAAGGAAAGGGGACAGGCACCGAGAAGACGGAGGAACAGATGAGCGAGGGGGTTCTACCCCTCCCCTCATTTATAGCCGGACGGAGGCCAACCATCGGCCTCCACGACCTCGTGTAATGATGATCTTCTGCATGCAGCATCAAGTCATCAAGTTGAACGGTTGCCAAGGCAGCATGGGGAAGTGGAGACGCCCACATGCCATCAATCGCCATGCGTCCTCCAAGGCTGCAGACGGTTAGGGCTTGCGGTGCTCCACACTTGCCCTTTGGCTTCGCCCAGAAGCCAAGTACAAGCGCGCCTTGGGCCCGGGGGCTACTGTCGGCATTCTGGATACGAGGGTACCCAGACTTGCCTGCCTGCGGTCCACTGCGTGGCTCTATCGACGGCCTGGTATGGCCCAGCTTCAGCATCGACAGCTCAAGGCCCTTGCAAGGGTCCAAGCCTCGCGAGGCGGACGACACCAAGACCTCCAAGGGGGTCTGCCTCCTCAGGTTGGCTCCTGAGGAGCGGAGATTTCTATGCAAGGCACACCTCTAACGTGAGCCATGACGATCAAGGCCAAGCGGGCGCCAGCAGGCGCAGAGTACCAGTTTCCTCTTTGGTGCAAAGGAGGCAAACAACAGGCGCGCAGTCCCAAGGAATCAACCAGAGGTTTCCATTCTGGTGCAACTAGAACAAGACCGCCAGGGCCGCAGGACGTAGGTCATCGCTGAGCCCACTGCAACGTCACGACCAGGGGCTTTTGCAGGCGAAGACCACTTTAGTCAGGATAGGATGTACTTGTTGTCCCCCTTCAAATCTGGCCGTTGTGGGATCCCTTCCCGCCAACATTTTGGAGGAGGACCAAGGCCACTATAAATAGGACTTAGCCACCACCATAGAAGGGGGGATCAGTCCGAACGGAGCGAAGCCATTCCTCCTTCGCCGGCTCTCTTGAGCTCAAGAACACCTCACCTCCTCAGGTTGTTTATCCACTGTACTAGTTAATCCTATGCCCCTTGAGGCAATCCACCACAAAGCTGGACTAGGGTACTACACCGCAAGGTGGCCCAAACCAGGATAAGCTGATGTGTCTCTCTATCCCTTTGAGCTCGACGCGCTAGGCTGTGAGGATCGCGAGTAGGTAGGCTGGGTAGGTTGAGATCTCTGCATGCACCCCAGATTTTGAACCTCTCAAGAGTTTGCGGAACCCGAAATCCGACAAAACTCATCAAAGAAAACCATAGAATCATTAAAACAAGCACACAACGCAAAGAAAACAGAATCTGTCAAAAGCAGAACAGTCTGTAGCAATCTGGAAACTTAGAATACTTCTGTAACTCCAAAAATTCTAAAAAAAACGGGACAACGTGGACAGTTTGTTTATTAATCTTCTGCCAAAATAATCAACTCAAAAGCACTCCTCTGTTAAAAATGGGAATTATTTTTGTGAGCGCAAAAGTTTCTGTTTTTCAGCAGGATCAAATCAACTCTCACCCAAATCATCCAAAAGGCTTTGCTTGGCACAAACACTAATTTAAACCAAAAAACACATCTAATCAGAGGCATAATCGGGTATTTTATTGAAAACATCAGGAAAACCAAAAACCAAAAAGATACAAGTTGGGTTGCCTCCCAACGAGCGCTATCGTTTTACTCCCCTAGCTAGGCATAGAAATTTAACGATGCTCACATGAAAGACAAAACTTGAAGCACAAATGGAGCATCATAAAACATGTGACAAACACACTTAAGTCTAACATACTTCCTATGCATAGGAGTTTTATAGGCAAACAAATTATCAAGAAAATAAATTTCTGGTATATGCAAGGTAGAAGAATAAAACATTGACAATCTCAACAAAATGAGAGGCAATATAGTAACATGAAATTTTTTACAACCATATTTCCCTCTCTCATAATAATTGCATGTGGGATCATAATCAAATTCAATAAAATATCTATCATTTAACATATTCTCTATATGATGCACATGCATGCAAAGTTGACACTCTTCCAAAATAGTGGGATTATCATCAAATAAAGTTATGACCTCTCCATACCCACTTTTATCAAAAATTTCACAAGATTGATAAATCTTCAAAGGAGTGGGATCATTAATACCTAAAGTTGACACTCTTTCAGTCCCACTTTTAATATTATCACAAGCATATTCATCATGAGGTTTAAATAAATTTTCAAGATCATAAGAAACATTATCACCCCAATCATGATTATTGCAATAAGTAGTGGACATAGCAATATTAGCATCCCCAAGCTTGGGGTTTTGCATATTATTAGCACAACTGACATTAATAGAATTTATAATAACATCATTGCAATCATGCTTTCATCGAAGGAGCTATCATGAATCACTTTATAATTTTCTTCTTTTAACACTTCATCATAATTTTCAGATTCACAAATCTCAAGAAAAACTTCATAAAGATAATCTAGTGAACTCAATTCACTAGCAATGGGTTCATCATTATTGGATCTCTTGAAAATATTAGCAAGTGGATGATGATCCATATCAATAAATTTTTAGCAAGCAAAGATGGTAGCAAATAGAGGGTGCATTGCAACACAAGCGAACATGAGATCTGATGAGAAAAGGCAAACGAAAAAGAGGGCGAATAAAACGGAAAATTTTGTGAAGTGGGGGAGAGGAAAACGAGAGGCAAATGGAAAATAATGTAAATTGCAAGGAGATGATATTTGTGATTGGGAACCTGGTTGATGTTGATGATGTCTCCCCAGCAACAGCGCTAGAAATTCCTCTTGATGCCTGCTTGAACTACGTTGGCATTTCCCCAAAGAGGAAGGGGCGATGCAGCACAACGACGGTAGGTATTTCCCTCAGTGATGAGACCAAGGTTATCGAACCAGTAGGAGAACCAAGCAACACAACTTAAACAGCCCCTGCACACAAATAACAAATACTCACAACCCGACGTGTTAAAGGGTTGTCAATCCCTTTTGGGTAACGATGCCTCAAATTGGTGAGAAGATGTGATACAGTTGTGATAGATAGGATAAATAGATCGAAAAATAAATAAAGTGCAGCAAGGCATTTGTGTATTTTTGGTTTAATAGATCTGAAAATAAAAAGCAAAGAAAATAGACCACAATGGCAAATATGATGAAAAGAGACCCGGGGGCCGTAGGTTTCAATAGTGGATTCTCTCGAGAAAAATAGCAAACGGTGGGAAAACAATTACTGTTGGGCAATTGATAGAACTTCAAATAATCATGAAGATATCCAGACAATGATCATTATATAGGCATCATGTCCGAGATTAGTAGACCGACTCCTGCCTGCATCTACTACTATTACTCCACACATCGACCGCTATCCAGCATGCTTCTAGTGTATTAAGTTCATGGAAAAACGGAGTAATGCAATAAGAATGATGACATGATGTAGACAAGATCTATTTATGTAGAAAGTGACCCCATCTTGTTATCCTTAATAGCAACGATACATACGTGTAATTTCCCATTCTATCACTGGGATCAAGCACTGTAAGATCGAATCCATCACAAGGCACCTCTTCCCATTGCAAGATAAATAGATCAAGTTGGCCAAACAAAACCCAAATACTAGATAAGAAATACGAGGCTATAATCAATCATGCATATAAGAGATCAAAGAAGACTCAAATAACTTTCATGGATAAAAACATAGATCTGATCATAAACTCAAAGTTCATTGGATCCCAACAAACACACCGCAAAAAGACTTACATCATATGGATCTCCAAGAGACCATTGTATTGAGAATCAAGAGAGAGAGAACGCCATCTAGCTACTAACTGTTGACCCGTAGGTCTACAAGGAACTAATCACACATCATTGGAGAGGCACCAATGGACACGATGAACCTCTCCGAGATGTGTCTAGATTGGATCTGGTGTTTCTGGAACTTGCGGCGGCTGGAATTGATTTTCGTCGACTCCCCTAGGGTTTCTAGAAAACTGGGGTATTTATAGAGCAAAGAGGCGGTACGGGAGGCCACCGAGGTAGGCACAACCCACCTGGGCGCGCCTGGGCCCCCAGGCGCGCCTTGGTGGGTTGTGCTCCCCTCGGAGATCCCCTCAGGTACTTTCTTGGCCCACTGGATGTCTTCTGGTCCAAAAAAATCCACAAAAATTTTCACTACGTTTGGACTCCGTTTGGTATTGATTTCCTGCGATGTAAAAAACAAGCAGAAAAGAACAACTGGCACTGGGCACTATGTCAATAGGTTAGTACAAAAAATGATATAAATGACTATAAAATGATTGTAAAACATCCAAGAGCGATAATATAACAGCATGGAATAATAAAAAATTATAGATACATTGGAGACGTATCACGAACCAGCCGCTTGGTTGGCGTGGTGACGCGGTGGAAGGGCCTGAGGGCCAGTGTCTCCGTTGGGCACAGTGGCTAGGTCTGCCCGCTTCAGGGGTGGCATGCACCCTGCGGTCGCACCCGCGGCGGGGGCGGCCGGAGGGTTGCGAATGCCCCAGAATGTGCGCCACCATTGCGACTATGCCCTTCGGCGAGGAGAGAGGGTGTACGCAAAATAATCCCCCATCCATACCTCTAGGGGCGTGGCTGCTGAGATGTTGTTGATGCTGTCCTTCCCCGGCGCCTCCCGGTTCTGCTTCGGCCACAGGAGCGATGCTGCCAACGCCCCCTGCGCCGACCACATATCTCGTAGCGTCCACTTCTTCACGCATCCTCGCATTTCCCGCGGCATTGGCGGTTGCGGGCGGTGGAGCCCTTGAGATGGACGGGTGACTCATGGCTCTGAGCTTCTTCTTAGGTGGCATAGTCGATGACGCCGTCAATGATGAAAATGGCTATGAAGATGATGCGCTAACAACGCTATTAGGTTCGCTAGTGATCCCCCTACCTGGTGTGCCAAAGATGTCATGGGGAACCATGGCCACCTATGGAGCTACAAGCCCCTTTTGGTTCGGCAAGGGGATGAGAACATTGCACAAAGAGCAAAGAAGCGTAGCGCAGCATGATAGAGATCACACAGGCAGTTTTTACCTCGGTTCAGGCCACCGCGAGGCGTAAAACCCTACTCCTGCTTTGGTGGATTGATGGTAGAAAAGGTGGTAGCGGGCGCAACGTACTTGCCCAGCAGGGTTGCCTTGGGGCGAGAGCGACTACGCGCGTATGAACATGCGAGGGTTCGAATCAGCCAACCCTTCCTACGGTCGCCATGGGCCTCCTTTTATAGATCAAGGGGTCACCACCTTGGCAAATCAGTCATTATGTACTGATTAGATAGCAAATAGTGCAATCATACATAACTCTGCAGGCTGACAGAGCGCATTAAATACGCAGCCGAGTGTTACATCACAGCATGCCCAACAGCCCTTGCCAGCCTATTTTGCCAGCTTCGTGTCTGCTTGCTTGACACGTCTCAGGACAGGTGTCATATGGAGGTGTTTGCTGTAGGAAGTGGCTATGATGTGGCAAAAAGCAGCCACTTAGTCATCTTGGAGCTTGACACCGCACTGATATGTGACTTGCATCACTCGTGAGGTGGAGCGGTGGAGTGTCTTGCCTCCGCAAGCCCCGGCAGGGCCTGCCGGAATGATCTATAAGCACGCTTCCGGGGGCAAACCCACCCTTGCCAGGCTCGCCTGCAGGCAAGGGAGGTTCTTCCCTTTGCGGTATCTTGCTTCTCTGGCTCATCTTGATCTTCTTTATCTGCACTTGGACCCTTTGATGAATTGGTCCTCCTTGCTTGGTTCGATCTTGGTGATGTAATCTTTGTCATTGTGCTTGTGCACGGTCTAGGCAACGGACCCAGGGTTTGTTGCACCGACAACATGTAGTCGAGAAGATTGATGTGAAGGAGTTAACCCCTCAAAAATTATTTCTAACATGAAGCAATTGGTTCGAAGATTTTGTCTGAATAAATTTGACTAGAGTGAACGAAAGTCGAAGACAAAGTGAAGACATAGTATTCATTTCATTGTTCTTCTTTCATTTATTTGAGTCATAGGACCTCCGTACTATTAAGAGGGGTATAGGTTCTCGAAGCTTAGATCTGCTATAATGCTTAGCCCAAACCTATGTGAGACTGAGAGAAATCACTTTATGTTTTGAATTATTACATGACAGCGGTAGACGTTGTTCTTCGTGCTGCAGGAGATATCTGTCGAACTCAGAAGTTAGCATTACTTGCTTCGCAAGGAATGTTACCGTTGTGCTCAATTTTTGACCGTTGGAAGGGCTGCTCTACATGTCCAATTTGGTCTTTTCCCTTCAGGGAAGGCTCTGGCTATAAATAGCCACCCCGCTCCAACATTGCCCATTGGCTGCTCCGCTTAAGATTTCTGAGAATATTGATTGAGCAACCCCTCTCTGAGTAATTTGAGTTTAAGATCCACCAAGAGAAAAATCAAGATCCGAGACTTAGACAGTGGTTGAGCATCACAGTAGTTCTGAGTTAGAGTTCTTGTACCTGTTACTCTTGAGAGCTGTGCACTCTCTTGACGGATAGGTGTCAGCTCGAGTTTTTAAGAGTTGTTGTCTTCACCGAGCTAGATCTTCAGCAACCAAGAGTCATTGTGGATCGCAAAGAGGGTCTATCAAATTTTAGATATCGCCAACAAGTATCTACCATGTGTGAAATCAACTAGAGTCTGATCAACTCTTAGTTGAACGAGAATAGGGAGAAGAGAGTTTATCTTCTATGTTAAATCACAACCCCTCCAGCCAGACGTAGTCCTTTGGCGAAAGGGCGAACTTGTCTACCAATTCCATCTATCCCCATCGAGCACCACTAGTTCATTCTACTTTACTGCATTACCTTTAGCAGTTTACTTTCGTGCTCTGGGACGACAGTTTATCTGATCAATCATTGACAATTGCATATCATTCATTTTCTGTAACCTCTTCCATTCACATTAGTCAATGTTCATGCTCATCATGCCGCATTCTCATCATTCATTTTAGTCATCCCTGTCATACATATTTCTCTTCATACTTATCTTATCTAGACTTGAGTGATCTCTTTGGGTAGTTTCTTTCACTTCATTTGTGTACTTATTTGAACTTATCCTTCATTGTTCATATCGTGTTTTCTCTCATGCTACCGCATCTGTTTGCATATTGCATTACCATCATTATTGTCAAACCTGTGATACCTATACTCGAACCATTATTGTTGTCTACATTGAAAGTGATGTTCCTCAATAGCATGCTTGTTTAAGTTCTTTTCTATCGAACCTTATTTCCGCTGCCGTGTTTGGGATCCGTTCAAAATATTCACAAGAAGTTCTAATAATTGGTATCAGAGCAGGTACTCCCCATCTCTTTGTATTAAAGGTCTAACAACCTCGAGATTTGAGTATGTCGTAGGCAAGTAGATCCTCGCACTCTAAGAGATTCCTTATCTTCGATGGAAATGACTATGTCTACAGGAATGAGAATCAGACTTCAAGCCATCAGCATAGATTTGTGGCAGATTGTGGAAAATGGATACACCATTCAACAGTCTGATGCTCCCAATTCCGATGACAAAGCTATACTACGGTTAAATGCACAAGCAAAAGATATTATCTATGGCAGTCTTCGAAAGACATTTTCATTTGGTTCCAAAAGCTTGACACTACAAAGCAAATTCTGGGATGCCATAAAAAATGCTCATGAAGAATTCATCATCAAAACGGATCCTCACACTCAAATGTGTCGTGCCATGTTTGCTGGTTTCAGAAGTCTTCGTAAAGAAAGTGCACTGGAACTCACTAATCAGTTGACAAATATTGCCAAAAGAATTCATCAACGAGGAGTTACAGATATCACCGATAGAGATGTGGTCAAAAGATACTGAGTGCTCTTGATGCAACCTTCGATCCAATAGTAGCCGAAATATGAAGGAAATATGCCCTAGAGGCAATAATAAAATTATTATTTATTTCCTTAATTCATGATAAATGTTTATTATTCATGCTAGAATTATATTAACTAGAAACTTAGTACATGTGTGAATACATAGACAAAACATATAGTCCCTAGTATGCCTCTACTTGACTAGCTCGTTAATCAAAGATGGTTAAGTTTCCTAACCATAGACATGTGTTGTCATTTGATGAACGGGATCACATCATTAGGAGAATGACATGCTGGACACGACCCATCCGTTAGCTTAGCATTATGATCGTGTTAGTTGCATTTCTACTGCTTTCTTCATGACTTATACAAGTTCCTCAGACTATGAGATTATGCAAATCCCGAATACCGGAGGAACACTTTGTGTGCTACCAAACGTCACAATGTGAAAGGGTGAATATAAAGGTGCTCTACAGGTGTCACTGAAAGTGTTTGTTGGGTTGGCATAGATCGAGATTAGGATTTGTCACTCCGTGTTTCGGAGAGGTATCTCTGGGCCCTCTCGGTAATACTCATCACTATAAGCCTTGCAAGCATTGTAACTAATGAGTTAGTTGCGGGATGAAATATTACGGAATGAGTAAAGAGGCTTACCGGTAACGAGATTGAACTAGGTATTGAGATACCGATGATCGAATCTCGGGCAAGTAACATACCGATGACAAAGGGAACAACGTATGTTGTTATGCAGTTTGACCGATAAAGATCTTCGTAGAATATGTAGGAACCAATATGAGAATCCAGGATCCGCTATTGGTTATTGACCGGAGATGTGTCTCAGTCATGTCTACATAGTTCTCTAACCCGTAGAGTCCGCACACTTAACGTTCGGTGACGATTGGTATTATGAGTTTATGTGTTTTGATGTACCGAAGGTAGTTCGGGGTCCCAGATGTGATCACGGACATGACGAGGAGTCTCAAAATGGTCGAGACATAAAGATTGATATATTGGAAGCCTATGTTTGGACATTGGAATGGTTCCGGGTGAGTTCGGGCATATACCGGAGACCGGGAGGTTACCGGAACCCCCCAGGAAGTATATGGGCCTTATTGGGCCATAGTGGGAGAGAGGAGGAGGCGGCTAGGTGGAGGGCGTCCCCCCCCCCAAGTCCAATCCGAATTGGGTGCCCCCCCTTTCCTTCCTCCCTCTCTCCCCCTTCCTTGTCTCCTAGTACAACTAGGCAAGGGGGGAATCCTACTCCCGGTGGGAGTAGGACTCCTCCAGGGCGCGCCATAGAGGGCCGGCCCTCCTCCCTCCTCCACTCCTTTATATACGGGGGAGGGGGCACCCCATATACACACAAGTTGACATTGTTTATCCGTGTGCGGTGCCCTCCTCCATAGTTACATACCTTGGTCATATCGTCGTAGTGCATAGGCGAAGCCCTGCGCCGGTAACTTCATCATCACTGTCACCACGTCGTCATGCTGATCAAACTCTCCCTCGGCCTCAACTGCATCAAGAGTACGTGAGACGTCCCTGAGATGAACGTGTGCTGATCGCGGAGGTGTCATACGTTCGGTGCTAAGATCGGTCGGATCGTGAATACATACGACTACATCAACCGCGTTGCCATAACGCTTCCGCTTTCGGTCTACGAGGGTACGTGGACACACTCTCCCCACCTGTTGCTATGCATCTCATAGATAGATCTTGCATGATCATAGGAAAATTTTGAAATTATCGTGTTCCCCTCTCGTTGCCAGGTCTATGCGTAGATGTTATATGCACGAGTAGTACACAAAGTTGTGGGCGATAATAGTCATACTGCTTACCAGCATGTCATACTTTGATTCGACGATATTGTTGGATGAAGCGGCTCAGACCGACATTATGCGTACGCTTACGCGAGACTGGTTCTACCGACGTGCTTTGCACATAGGTGGCTAGTGAGTGTCTGTTTCTCCAAATTTAGCTGAATCAAGTGTGGCTACGCCTGGTCCTTGTTGATGGTTAAAACAACACACTTGACGAAAAATCGTTGTGGTTTTGATGCGTAGGTAGGAACGGTTCTTGCTAGAAGCCCGTAGCAGCCACGTAAAACTTGCAACAACAAAGTAGAGGACGTCTAACTTGTTTTTGCAGGGCTTGCTGTGATGTGATATGGTCAAGCATGATGTGATATAAATTGTTGTGTGAGATGATCATGTTTTGTAACAAAGTTATCGGCAACTGGCAGGAGCCATATGGTTGTCACTTTATTGTATGCAATGCAACCGCCATGTAATTGTTTTACTTTATCAATAAGCGGTAGCGATAGTCATAGTAACAATAGGTGGCGAGACGACAACGATGCTACGATGGAGATCAAAGTGTCGCGCCGGTGACGTTGGAGTTCATGACGATGCCACGGTGATGGAGATCATGAGCACAAGATGATGATGGCCATATCATGTCACATATTTTGATTGCATTTGATGTTTATCCTTTATGCATCTTATTTTGCTTAGAACGTTGGTAGCATTATAAGATGATCCCTTACTAAATTTAAAGGTACAAGTGTTCTCCCTGAGTATGCACCGTTGCTACAGTTCGTCGTGCCGAGACACCACATGATGATCGGGTGTGATAAGCTATATGTTCACATACAACGGGTGCAAGCCAGTTTTGCATACGTAGAATACTCGGGTTAAACTTGACGAGCCTACCATATGCAGATATGGCCTCGGAACACTGAGATCGAAAGGTCGAGTGTGAATCATATAGTAAATATGATCAACATAGTGATGTTCACCATTGAAAACTACTCCATCTCACATGATGATCGGACATGGTTTAGTTGATTTGGATCACGTGATCACTTAGATGATTAGAGGGGTGTCTATCTAAGTGGGAGTTCTTAAGTAATATGATTAATTGAACTTTAATTTATCATGAATTTAGTACCTGATAGTATTTTGCATGTCTATGTTGTTGTAGATCAATGGCCCGTGCTATCGTTTCTTTTGAATTCTAATGCGTTCCTAGAGAAAGCTAAGTTGAAAGATGATGGCAGCAACTACATGGACTGGGTCCGTAACTTGAGGATTATCCTCATTGTTGCACAGAAGAATTATGTCTTGGAAGCACCGCTAGGTGCCAGTCCTGCTGCAGATGCTACTGATATTGTTAAGAACGTCTGGCAGAGCAAAGCTGATGACTACTCGATAGTTTAGTGTGCCATGCTTTACGGCTTAGAATCGGGACTTCAAATACGTTTTGAACGTCATGGAGCAAATGAGATGTTCCAAGAGTTGAAGTTAATATTTCAAGCAAATGCCTGAGTTGAGAGATATGAATTCTCCAACAAGTTCTACAACTGCAAAATGGAGGAGAATAGTTCTGTCAGTGAGCACATACTCAAAATGTTTGGGTATCATACTCAGGTCGGAGTTGATCTTCCAGTTGATTTTGTCATTGACAGAGTTCTTCAATCATTGCCACCAATCTATAAAGGCTTCGTGATGAACAATAATATGCAAGGGATGGACAAGACTATTTCCAAGCTCTTCGCGATGCTAAAGGCCGCGGAGGTAGAAATCGAAAAGGAGCATCAAGTGTTGATGGTCAATAATACCACTAGTTTCAAGAAAAAGGGCAAAGGGAAGAAAGGGAACTTCAAGAAGAACGGCGCAAAGGTTGCTACTCAAGAGAAGAAACCCAAGTCTGGACCTAAGCCTGAAACTGAGTGCTTCTACTGCAAAGGGACTGGTCAATGAAAGCAGAACTGCCCGAAGTATTTGGCGGATAAGAAGGATGGCAAAGTGAAAGGTATATTTGATATACACGTTATTGATGTGTACTTAACTAATGCTCGCAGTAGCGCCTGGGTATTTGATACTGATTCTGTTGCTCATATTTGCTACTCGAAACAGGGGCTACGGATTAAGCAAAGATTTGCTAAGGACAAGGTGACGATGCGCGTGGGAAATGGTTCCAAAGTCGATGTGATCGCGGTCGGCTCGCTACCTCTACATCTACCTTCGGGATTAGTTTTAGACTTGAATAATTGTTATTTGGTGCCAGCGTTGAGCATGAACATTATATCTAGATCTTGTTTGATGCGAGACGGTTATTCATTTAAAGTAGAGAATAATGGTTGTTATATTTATACGAGTAATATCTTTTATGGTCATGCACCCCTGCTGAGTGGTCTATTTTTCTTGTATCTCGATAGTAGTGATACACATATTCATAGTGTTCAAGCCAAAAGAATGAGGTTTAATAAGGATAGTGCAACTTATTTGTGGCACTGCCGTTTAGGTCATATCGGTATACAGCGCATGAAGAAACTCCATACTGATGGACTTATGGAATCACTTGATTATGAATCACTTGGTGCTTGTGAACCATGCCTTATGGGAAATATGACTAAAACTCCGTTCTCCGGAACAATGGAATGAGCTACTGACTTGTTAGAAATAATACATACCGATGTATGCAGTCCAATGAGTATTGATGCTCATGGTGGGTATCATTATTTTCTTACCTTCACAGATGATTTAAGCAGATATGGTTATATCTACTTAATGAAGCATAAGTCTGAAACATTTGAAAAGTTCAAAGAATTTCAGAGTGAAGTGGAAAATCATCGTACCAAGAAAATAAAGTTTCTACGATCAGATCGTGGAGGAGAATATTTGAGTTACGAGTTTGGTCTTCATTTGAAACAACCTGGGATAGTTTCACAATTAACGCCACCTGGAACACCACAATGAAATGGTGTGTCCGAATGTTGTAACCGTACTTTATTAGATATGGTGCGATCTATGATGTCTCTTACTGATTTACCGCTATCGTTTTGGGGTTATGCTTTAGAGACGGATGCATTCACTTTAAATACGACACCATCTAAATCTGTTGAGATGATGCCTTATTAACTGTGGTTTGGCAAGAAACCAAAGTTGTCGTTTCTGAAAGTTTGGGGTTGCGATGCTTATGTGAAAAAGCTTCAAACTGATAAGCTCGAACCCAAATCGGAGAAGTGTGTCTTCATAGGATACCCAAAAGAAACTTTTGGGTACACCTTCTATCACAGATCCGAAGGCAAAATCTTTGTTGCTAAGAATGGATCCTTTCTAGAGAAGGAGTTTCTCTTGAAAGAAGTGAGTGGGAGGAAAGTAGAACTAGATAAAGTAACTGTACCTGCTCCCTTATTGGAAAGTAGTTCATCGCAGAAATCAGTTCCTGTGATTCCTACACCAATTAGTGAGGAAGCTAATGATGATGATCATGAAGCTTCAGATCAAGTTACTACCAAACCTCTTAGGTCTTCTAGAGTAAGATCCGCACCAGAGTGGTATGGTAATCCTGTTCTGGAAGTCATGTTACTAGACCATGATGAACCTACGAACTATGAGGAAGCGATGATGAGCCCAGATTACGCGAAATGGCTTGAGGCCATGAAATCTGAGATGGGATCCATGTATGAGAACAAAGTGTGGACTTTAGTGGACTTTCCCAATGATCGGCAAGCCATAGAAAATAAATGGATCTTTAAGAAGAAGACCAACGCAGATGGTAATGTTACTGTTTACAAAGCTCAACTTGTTGCAAAAGGTTTTCGAAAAGTTCACGGAGTTGACTACGATGAGATTTTCTCACCCGTAGCGATGCTTAAGTCTATCCGAATCATCTTAGCAATTGCTGCATTTTATGATTATGAAATTTGGCAAATGGATGTCAAAAACTGCATTCCTGAATGGATTTCCGGAAGAAGAGTTGTATATGATGCAACCGGAAGGTTTTGTCGATCCAAAGGGTGCTAGCAAAGTGTGCAAGCTCCAGCAATCCATTTATGGACTGGTGCAAGCTTCTCGGAGTTGGAATAAATGCTTTGATAATGTGATCAAAGCATATGGTTTTATACAGACTTTTGGAGAAGACTGTATTTACAAGAAAGTGAGTGGGAGCTCTGTAGCATTTCTGATCTTATATGTAGATGACATATTGTTGATTGGAGATGATATAGAATTTCTGGATAGCATAAAGGGATACCTTAATAAGACTTTTTTCTATGAAAGACCTTGGAGAAGCTGCTTACATATTGGGCATCAAGATCTATAGAGATAGACCAAGACTTTTAATTGGACTTCCACAAAGCACATACCTTGATAAAGTTTTGAAGAAGTCCAAAATGGATCAGTCAAAGAAAGGGTTCTTGCATGTGTTACAAGGTGTGAAGTTGAGTCAGACTCAAAGCCCGACCACCGCAGAAGATAGAGTGAAAATGAAAGTCATTCCCTATGCTTCAGCCATAGGTTCTATGATGTATGCAAAGTTGTGTACCAGACCTGGTGTATGTCTTGCTATAAGCATAGTAGGGAGGTACCAAAGTAATCCCAGAGTGGATCACTAGACAATGGTCAAGAACATCCTGAAATACCTGAAAAGGACTAAGGATATGTTTCTTGTTTATGGAGGTGAAAAATAGCTCGTCGTAAATGGTTACGTCGATGCAAGATTTGACACTGATTCGAATGACTCTAAGTCACAAACCGGATACCTATTTTTACTGAATGGAGGAGCTGTCAGTTGGTGCAGTTGCAAGCAGAGAGTCGTGGCAGGATCTACGTGTGAAGTGGAATACATTGCTGCTTCGGAAGCAGCGAATGAAGGAGTTGGGATGAAGGAGTTCATATCCGATCTAGGTGTCATACCTAGTGCATCGGTCCAATGAAAATCTTTTGTGACAATACTGGTGCAATTGCCTTGGCAAAGGAATCTAGATTTCACAAGAGAACCAAGCACATCAAGAGACGCTTCAACTCCATCCGTCATCAAGTGTCGGAAGGGGACATAGAGATTTGCAAGATACACACGGATCTGAATGTTGCAGACCCGTTGACTAAGCATCTCTCACGAGCAAAACATGATCAGCACCAAAGCTCCATGGGTGTTAGAATCATTACTATGTAATCTAGTTTATTGACTCTAGTGCAAGTGGGAGACTCAAGGAAATATGCCCTAGAGGCAATAATAAAGTTATTATTTATTTCCTTAATTCATGATAAATGTTTATTATTCATGCTAGAATTGTATTAACCGGAAACTTAGTACATGTGTGAATACATAGACAAAACATATAGTCCCTAGTATGCCTCTACTTGACTAGCTCATTAATCAAAGATGGTTAAGTTTCCTAACCATAGACACGTGTTGTCATTTGATGGACAAGATCACATCATTAGGAGAATGATGTGATGGACATGACCCGTCCGTTAGCTTAGCATTATGATCGTGTTAGTTTCATTGCTACTAAATTATACAAGTTCCTCAAACTATGAGATTATGCAACTCACGAATACCGAAGGAACACTTTGTGTGCTACCAAACGTCACAACGTAAAATTGTGATTATAAAGGTGCTCTACAGGTGTCTCCGAAGGTGTTTGTTGGGTTGGCATAGATCGAGATTAGGATTTGTCACTCTGTGTTTCAGAGAGGTATCTCTGGGCCCTCTCGGTAATACTCATCACTATAAGCCTTGCAAGCATTGTAACTAATGAGTTAGTTGCGGGATGAACTATTAAGTAACGAGTAAAGAGACTTACTGGTAACGAGATTGAACTAGGTATTGAGATACCGACGATCGAATCTCGGGCATGTAACATATCGATGACAAAGGGAACAACGTATGTTGTTATGCAGTTTGACCGATAAAGATCTTCGTAGAATATGTAGAAACCATTATGAGCATCCAGGTTCCGCTATTGGTTATTGACCGGAGACGTGTCTCGGTCATGTCTACATAGTTCTCGAACCCATAGGGTCCGCACGCTTAACGCTCGATGACGACTGGTATTATGAGTTTATGTGTTTTGATGTACCGAAGGTAGTTCAGAGTCCCGGATGTGATCATGGATATGACGAGGAGTCTCGAAATGGTCCAGACATAAAGATTGATATATTGGAAGCCTATGTTTGGACATCGGAATGGTTCCGGGTGAGTTCGGGCATATACCGGAGTACCGGGAGGTTACCAGAATCTCCCGGGAAGTATATGGGCCTTATTGGGCCATAGTGGGAGAGAGGAGGAGGTGGCCAGGTGGAGGGCACGCCCCCCCCCCCAAGCCCAATCCGAATTGGGTGGGGGGCTGGCCCCCCTTCCCTTCCTCCCTCTCTCCCCCTTCCTTCTCTCCAAGTCCAACTAGGGAAGGAGGGGGGAATCCTACTCCCAATGGGAGTAGGACTCCTCCAGGGCGCTCCATGGAGGGCCGGCCCTCCCCCCTCCTCCACTCCTTTACATACGGGCGAGGGGGGCACCCCATAGACACACAAGTTGACATTGTTTAGCCGTGTGCATTGCCCTCCTCCACAGTTACACACCTCGATCATATCATCGTAGTGCTTATTCGAAGCCCAGTGCAACTGCATCATCACCGTCACCATGCCGTTATGCTGACAAAACTCTCCCTCGGCCTCAACTGGATCAAGAGTGCGAGGGACGTCCCTGAGCTGAATGTGTGTTGATCGCGGACGAGTTGTACGTTCGGTGCTAAGATCGGTCGGATTGTGAAGAGTACGACTACATCAACCGCGTTGTCATAACGCTTCCGCTTTAGGTCTACGAGGGTACGTGGACACACTCTCCCCTCTCTTTGCTATGCATCTCATAGATAGATCTTGCATGATCATAGGAAAATTTTGAAATTACCGCGTTTCCCAACAAAATCAAGCAAAGACCTGACTATGAAGAACTTCACTACATCGAGGTCATGATGTTGTTATCCATTCACGAAGATAAGTTGGAACTTGAAAATGGAGAGCAAGAATTTTCTTCCAAGAGTGAAGGGAAAATTCTTTCACACTATGGCAGCTCACAAGAAGATGTCTAGAATCAACACTCTGTCACAAGGGAACTTGAAATGCTCACAGAAAGGCTAAGTGATCTCAGAAGGCAAAATCTATGCCTCACAAATGATGACGAATTTGACTTGCCTGAGTCTTCAAGAAAGTCACCGACGAAACAAATGAAATGCTTCAAGTGCAAACAATTCGGTCACCTCATAGCAGACTACTCTTGCTGGGAAGGAAAACCTAGCAACCAATGGAAATATCTTCACTGCAATAGATTCACTCGAAGGGATCGTCATACTACGCTCTCGAAGAAAATGAATCTTCCTCATCCTCTTCAACGAGACCAGCCACTGACATGCAAGCCAAAGCAACCATCGAATCAAATATGAAGAAGATATCACAACTGAACAGAGTATGTGCTGAAATGAAGATGGAATCTGACAAGAAGACATCTGAATCCTTATCATATGATGAAGAGCTTCACAAAAAAATAGGAAGAAGCAATGCCTTTGTTGCCTATGAGTCATATGAGAAACCACTTGAATCAAACACTGATGATGATGCTTCAAGTGATGATGAACCAATCAAATTCTGCCTCATGGCAAAGACCTCTAAGAATCATGTATCAACAAAACAGCAAAAATCCATGAATGGATATTCTCCTCAATACATTGCCTATGCTAAACTGGTTAAGATTACAAAATCTCAACAAAATGAGCTTGAAATGCTTGAGAAGAATCTTAGGAAGACCATAGTATTATTGGTCGAGGAGATGGAGAAGAATCAAAAGTTGATCGAATAGCATGATGCTTTTTCTTCAACTATTGATGATCTTTCCAACCGATATGATTCCCTTATAGTCGACTACAAGAGTTTATCGATGAACTCCTTAACAGGAATCAAGAACCCGAGTTACTGAAAGAGTCCCATAATGTGCTTGCGAAAGAAAACGCTTCTCTCTTCGCCGAGCAATCTAATCGTCCTCCTGATGATTTTGTTCGTCCTTGCTCTAAATGCCTAGAAAGTTGCAATACCGATTCAAATGTTGAAACTTCTAATGGTATGATCGAGAATATTGCAACAACTACAAATGGAGTTTCTAACCCCTCTTCCAAGGAACTTGTTGCTATCACTGATGAAAATTGCAGGTTAAAGAACTTGCTTGAGATAGGAATGCTAAAGAGCCTCAAAGGGTATCAAACTCTCTGTGATGTGCTCGAGAAGTCAATACTGCACAAAAATCCCCAAAAGGAAGGACTGGTTTTCCAAAGGAAACTCAACATTGATGGAACCTACTGGACTCCTAAACAATATCCTTGAATGAGTTGGGTTCTTGCTAAAAGAAAAACTCTCAAACCTGCAATTCTGTCTGCATATGATACTCCCATTTCTGTTGTTTCTGACGAGTCAGATGACTCAAATTACAAATTCACCAAACAACAGAATGGTAAGGTTTTCGCTCCATATGTTGGAACTAACAACAGGTTTGGTTCACAAAAGAAGCAAATCTGGGTGAAGAAGTGTATCATTGAAAATCTATCTGTCACTACTAACTTGAATATGCAGGGTAATTCTCTTCGAGGAAACATTTATCATTCACAGATTGCCGCCGAAACTTCCTCGAATGAGTATCAGCCAAACCTTCGACAGAAGCAGTACTTGCATACCTCATCAAATTATTATGCTCATGTCTCCAGAAATAATTTCAATGCATATTCATATGATTACTCTCGAAATGCAAAGGCAGACTACACAACTCAGCAGAGAAATGTTCCCTCTTGGATAAAGCAAATGACATTCTCGTTGCCCACGCAACTATGGGTTGTGAAAAAGAACTAACCCATTTTGCAGGATTTGTCTCAGGGATTCCACTCACCTATTCTTAGCACTAAGAACAAGATTGCTATGCTTGTGTTTATTTGCTCTCTTTCACATGTTTGTTTTCGTTTCGCCATGTTTGTGTTTCGTCCAATGAATAACTCACTCATACATGCGTGTATTTGTGTTTTCCTCTCTAGATTAGTGCTTTGTTTCGGACGCATTTTATCTCTCTATTCTTTCTCATCCAAATCTTTGTTCTCCGTCATAAGCATGCAAATTTGATCTTAACGAAATTTCTATCTGACATCCTTGGTCACGAAGGTAATCGACTTCGAACTTTTATCCACTTTTGGCGCTTTCCCTTCCTCAAACGTTTCGGTCTCCCGCTCTCCTCCCAAGTTTTTCACAGGTAAGGGTTCCCACGTGCCCACGGTCTCCATGATTGTAATCATGTCCGTCAAATGCGGAGCGTCTCACAACTGTGAGCCATAGATTTCAAAAAGGTGGTTCTGTTCGCTGGCTATAAATATCCCTCACCATGCCAGTCTTCTTCCTCCCATTCTTCTCAAACTTGCGTCCACCTTCACCCGAGCCCTTGTCCAAAGAAACTTTGGCGAGGAGCCTCTCCATGCAACTATGGTGGATCTTCATTGCGGTTGAATCACGCAAGTGTGGTAATACTTCTTCCCGCATTGCCGTAGTTGATCCAAGCTACCAAGTTAGGGCACTTAGATGTTGATGAGGACATCAATACCATTGTTACACCCACAACCCCTACTGCTACATATATTGGACCAATTACTAGAGCTTGCGCACGCCAATTAAATTATCAGCTACTTTCGTTTCTTGGTAATGATTCTAATGTTCATGAGAATATGATGCTGCCTAAATGGGATACATTTGTTTTGCTTATAAATGAAGGGCTTGGCATGGATAAGAGGGATGAACACTGGAGCAAGACAAAGCATGGAGATGATGGCATGCGCAAGGGGAACAAGAACGGAGTTACAAGTGATGATTTCAGGACTTTGAAGCCACCATAATGAGTGCATGAAGCCTTGGACGAAATATACAAGATGCCACTTCATAAATTTCGTCCAGAGGCTATTCTAGGTGTTGTGTCACCTTTTTATTGGGCCAGGCCCATGTAATTTCGAAATACATAAGTATAGGCTATTTTTAGAGTCTGTATGTGTGGGGAAACTAGAGATAGGGTTCATTTTGGACCCCTCTCCTAGGGCCACGAAATCCCCCCCCCCTCTTCCTCCATATATACAGCCCTTAGGGCACCATTTAGACTTTGGGTTTTGTTTAGATTAAAAGTTTGCCATAGCTGCAACTTCACGTACTTCGTTTGTTTTCAATGAGCCGACCAAGACGACATAGAACCCCATCTTGGTCAATAAAGCTTTCATCTTATATTCGCAATATCCAGATTGCAATCTTAGTTTCTTGCTTGTTCGTTGTTTGCTCGTAGGAAATAGACCCTCGTGGTCAGGTTGTTCGTGCTCCGGCGTGGTCAATAACCTCTCGGAGTTGGTTTAGCGGTTGCTAAGGCGCGACGTCCTTGCACATACGTAGTCAGATCATCCAAGTCTTCTCCTCCGAAACGATTCACCATCTCATCGAAAGACGGGACACCTTTGCCTCTATCAAGTGGTATCACATTTCTAGGTTGCTCGATGAGATTTTACAGTTTTTTGTAGTTTAGATCGAGTCTGTTCTTCATACCTATAGTCCACGAAAAAGCCAAAAACAAAAAATTTAGGGTTAGTTCATCATATCTGAACCAATCTGAGCCTTTGCATAATCTTTTTAGTGTTTTGCATTGTGTCTAGTTGTTGGTCTTACTGTCTAGTCCTTTAGAGTTTCAAGTTCTGTTCACAAGTTGTCAACCGTCGCATCACAAGTCTGGAAAATTCTGGCTAGGCAGTTTTTAGACCATTTGTAGACTTTTTTGAAAAAAATTGTTGCGGAGAAAAAAATAGAAAAAAAAGTGCAAAAAAAAGTGAAAAAAAATTCAGAGTGTACTCCTCCCTTGATTACGTGTCGGGTCGTGTTTTTATTAGTGTTCTAGGCTCGCGTCTCTAACACGGTTTAGCCTAGGACCAGCACAGTACGGTCATTGAGCGTTTATTCAACTTTGCATCTCTGAATTGATTATTGCTGGCCCTTTTTGCTACAATATTATAAGCCTTCCCAGCTCCACATACTTCTACGTCGTGTGTTTGACTCTCCCTAGTAATCGCTCTATCCAAGCTTTGAGAGTTTTGACTACAACGGTTGCCGATCACCACCTGCTGCTGTGTAAGAATTGGTAAGAATTTGAGATTTGCTTGAAGGATTTGTGACTTACCACCACCACCACCACTTCGTAGTAGTCTGTAGGATCATATTCTTTTGTGTTTCTATTGCTACTAACCATGGCAGGATCACAAGCCGATGAGACTGATTGGGAGAACATGCCGAACAAACAGCTACATGATAAATTTCAGCAAATGATGAGTGGATAGGTGCAGGATGTGCTAAATAGATTTGAAGAGGCCATGGAGAAGACATTTGAAACAAAGCTTGATAACAAGTTTAATGAATTGCTCGTGCATCTTCCACAACCACCACCGGCTGCACCTGTCGCACCTCTACAACAACAACACCAACATCAACTACAACGTCGCCTTCCAAATCAAGTGGGACGAGCACAACGCGTTCCCCTTGAGCTTGGTCAAAATTCTGGTGCCGCTGCACCTACTGTTGATGCTTCTGTGGCTCCTGCTACTGCTGTAGGTGGTGCCGAGGAGGATGACGATTATGTAGGCGATTATGAGGATGAGATTGATCAAAATCAGAACTATGTGCAACCACCAGCACCAGCACCAGGTCGTGCACATGCAAATAATCGTAATGGTAGGCGTGCACCACCACCTCAGGTACGAGATCATGACCATGTTTCTAAACTAAAATTGAATATTCGACCATTCGAGGGTAGATATGTTCCTGATATATCTCTTACTTGGGAGTTAGAAACTGAACAACGTTTTACATGTTTACAATATCCTGAGGAGAGACGGGTTGCTGCTGCTATTTGTGCTTTCACTAGTTTTGCATGTGTATGGTGGTCTGAACATTCTAGATTATATCCTATTCCAGCTACTTGGGCTGCTTTGAAAACTGCTATGCGTACTCGTTGGGTTCCACCATATTATCAACGTGAATTGCTTCAAAAATTGCAGCGTTTAAGACAAGGAAAAAATTATGTAGAAGGATATTATAAGGAATTACAAACTGGCATGATTAGATGTGGTATTGTTGAGGAGAATGAAGCTATGCTTGCACATTTTATGGGTGGATTAAATAGAGAGATTCAGACCATTCTAGAGTATAAGGAGTATACTAATATCACTCGTTTATTCCATCTTGCTTGTAAAGCTGAACGCGAAGTGTAGGATTGACAAGCATTTGCGCGAACTAACTTTCCTACAGGTTGACCTTCATCATGGACACCGCATGCATCTTCTATTTCCACTGCACCAATACCTCCATCAGGTGCCACCTCCAGCCGTGATACAAGAAGGCAGGCACAACCACCACTATCTGCCAAGAGCACACCTGCTGGGCCTGCACAGAGCTCTTCTTCTTCCATGGCATCAACAGGGCACACAAGTGATATTATTTTTCGTCGTTGTAAGGGAAGAGGACATTATGCACGAGAATGCCAATCTCAGCGTGTGATGATTGCTACTGAGGATTGTGGGTATGAGTCCTCTACTAACTATGATGAGGAGACTTTGGCTCTTATTACAAGTGAAGAACATGTTGGAGATGATTCTGATCATGAGACACAATACATGGCTCCTAAAGACGCAGACAGGTGTGAATGTTTGGTTGCTCAACGTGTTTTGAGTGTGCAGGTTACACAAGTTGAGCAAAATCAGAGGCATAATTTGTTCCATACAAAGGGAGTTGTGAAGGAACGTTCTGTTCGCGTCATCATAGATGGAGGGAGCTGCAACAACTTGGCTAGCATGGAGATGGTGGAGAAGCTATCTCTCACCACATGACCACATCCACATCCTTACTACATCCAATGGTTCAACAACAACGGCAAGGTTAAGGTAACACGTACTGTTCATCTGCATTTTAGTATCTCTACGTATGTTGATTATGTTGATTGTGATGTGGTACCTATGCAAGCATGTTCCTTATTACTTGGTAGACCATGGCAATTTGATAAAAATTCTATACACAATGGTAGAAACAATCAGTATACTCTTGTTCATAAGGATAAAAATATTACTTTGCTTCCTACGACTCCTGATTCCGTTTTCAAAGATGATATGAATAGAGCTAGTAAATCAAAACAGGAGAAAAATAAGAGTGAAAATCAGATTGTGGCAAAAGAATTTGAGAAGCCTAATAATAAACCATCTAGTGTTGCTTCTGAAATTAAATTGAAAAGTGCATGTTTACTTGCCACCAAATCTGATATTGATGAGCTAGATTTCAGCAAATCTGTTTGCTATGCTTTGTGTGCAAAGAGGCATTATTTTCATTCAAGGATGTGCCTTCCTCTTTGCCTCCTACTTTCACTAACATTCCCAGTGCATCATTACCCAACCGTGCACCATACCATACCAATCCAAAGGAGATGAAGGAGATTATGCATCAAGTACAGGAGGTGCTCGACAAAGGTTATATACATGAATCCCTTAGTCCTTGTGCTATTCCTATCATTTTTAGTGCCGAAAAACTATGGTATTTCACGTATGTGCGTTGATTGTAGAGGCATTAATAATATTACTATTCATTATCGTCATCCTATTCCTAGGCTAGATGATATGCTTGATGAATTGAGTGGCTCTACAATATTCTCCAAAGTTGATTTGTGTAGTGGATACCATCAAATTCGTATAAAATTGGGAGAAGAATGGAAAACAGCATTTAAAACTAAGTTTGGATTATATGAGTGGTTAGTCATGCATTTTGTGTTAACTAATGCACCTAGTACTTTCATGAGATTAATGAACGAAGTTTTACGTGCTTTCATTGGACGATTTGTGGTAGTTTACTTTGATGACATATTGATTTATAGCAGATCTTTGGAGGAACATTTGGAACATTTACATGTTGTTTTTATTGCTCTACGTGATGCACGTTTGTTTGGTAACCTTGGGAAGTGCACCTTTTGCCCCGACCGAGTGTCTTTTGTTGGTTATGTTGTTACTCCACAGGGAATTGAAGTTGATAAAGCCAAGATTGAAGCTATTGAGAGTTGACCGCAGCCCAAAACGGTCACGCAAGTGAGGAGTTTTCTTGGCCACACTGGATTTTATAGGAGTTTTGTGAGAGATTTTAGCACCATTGCTGCACCTCTCAATGAGCTTACAAAGAAGGATGTGCCTTTTGTTTGGGGTACCGCACAGGAAGAAGCCTTCATGGTGTTGAAAGATAATTTGACACATGCTCCTTTACTCCAACTTCCTAATTTTAATAAGACATTTGAGCTTGAATGTGATGCTAGTGGAATTGGATTAGGAGCTGTGTTATTACAAGATGGCAAACCTGTAGCATACTTTTCTGAAAAATTGAGTGGGCCTAGTCTGAATTATTCTACTTACGATAAATAATTATATGCTCTTGTTCGGACTTTAGAAACATGGCAACATTATTTATGCCCCAAAGAATTTGTTATACATTATGATCATGAATCTTTGAAGCATATTAAAAGTCAAGCTAAACTGAATCATAGACATGCTAAGTGGGTTGAATTAATTGAGACTTTCCCTCATGTCATTAAACACAACAAGGGTAAAGAAAATGCTACTGCTAATGCATTGTCTCGTCGTTATACTATGCTTTCACAACTTGAATTTAAAATATTCGGTTTGGAGACCATCAAAGATCAATATGTGCGTGATGTTCAATTTAAAGCTGTATTACAGAATTGTCAAGAAGGGAGAACATGGAACAAGTTCGTCGTTAATGATGGATTTGTGTTTCGTGCTAACAAGCTATGCATTCTAGCTAGCTCTGTTTGCCTTTTGTTGTTGCAGGAGGCGCATGGAGGAGGATTAATGGGACATTTTGGCGTGAAGAAGACAGAGGATATACTTGCTACACATTTCTTTTGGCCAAAGATGAGACGGGATGTTGAACGTTTTGTTGCTCGCTCCACTACATGTCAAAAAGCTAAGTCACGACTCAATCCTCATGGTTTATATATGCCTTTGCATGTAACTAGTGTTCCTTGGGTGGATATATCTATGGACTTTGTTTTAGGTTTACCTCAAACAAAGAAGGGGAGGGATAGCATATTTATTGTCATGGATAGATTCTCGAAAATGGCACACTTTATACCATGTCATAAAAGCGATGATGCTGTTAATGTTGCTGATTTGTTCTTTCATGAAATTATTCGCTTGCATGGTGTGCCAAATACTATTGTTTCAGATCATGATACTAAATTTCTTAGCCACTTTTGGAGATGTTTATGGGCTAAGTTGGGGACTAAACTACTTTTTAATACTACTTGTCACCCTCAAACTGATGGACAAACTGAAGTAGTCAATAGAACATTGTCTACTATGCTTAGGGCTGTTTTGAAGAATAATAAGAAAATGTGGGAAGAATGCTTGCCTCATATTGAATTTGGTTATAATCGTTCCTTGCATTCTACTACTAAGATGTGCCCTTTTGAAATTGTGTATGGTTTTCTACCGCGTGCACCTATTGATTTGTTGCCTCTTCCATCTTCGGAGAAGGTTAATTTTGATGCTAAACAACGTGTTGAACTTAAAAATGCATGATTTAACTAAGGAAAACATAGAGCGTATGAATGCTAGATATAAACTTGTTGGAGAGAAGGATAAAAAACATGTTGTCTTTGCACATGGAGATCTTGTTTGGTTACATTTGCGTAAGGATAGGTTACCTAATTTGCGCAAATAAAAGCTAATGCCACGTGCTGATGGTCCTTTTAAGGTGTTAGAGAAAATAAATGATAATGCATATAAACTTGAGCTGCCTGCAGATTTTGGGGTTAGTCCCACTTTTAACATTGCAGATTTGAAGCCTTATTTGGGTGAGGAAGATGAGCTTTCGTCGAGGACGACTTCATTTCAAGAAGGGGAGGATGATGAGGATATCAATACCATTGTTACACCCACAGCCCCTACTGCTACATATATTGGACCAATTACTAGAGCTCGCGCACGCCAATTAAGTTATCAGGTACTTTCGTTTCTTGGTAATGATTCTAATGTTCATGAGAATATGATGCTGCCTAAATTGGATACATTTGTTTTGCTTACAAATGAAGGGCCTGGCATGGATAAGAGGGATGAACACTGGAGCAAGACTAAGCATGGAGATGATGGCATGCGCAAGGGGAACAAGAACGGAGTTACAAGTGATGATTTCAGGACTTTGAAGCCAACATAATGAGTGCATGAAGCCTTGGACGAAATATACAAGATGCCACTTCATAAATTTCGTCCAGAGGCTATTTTAGGTTCTGCGTCACCTTTTTATTGGGCCAGGCCCATGTAATTTCGAAATACATAAGTATATGCTATTTTTAGAGTCTGTATGTGTGGGGAAACAAGAGATAGGGTTGATTTCCGACCCCTCCACCAAGGGCCACGAAATTCCCCCCTCTTCCTCCATATATACAGCCCTTAGGGCACTGTTTAGACTTTGGGTTTTGTTTAGATTAAAAGTTCGCCATAGCTGCAACTTCGCGTACTTCGTTTGTGTTCAGCGACCAGACCAAGACGTCACAGAACCCCATCTTGATCAATAAAGCTTTCATCTTATATTCGCAATATCCAGATTGCAATCTCAGTTTCTTGCTTGTTCTTTGTTTGCTCGCAGGAAATAGACCCTCATGGTCAGGTTGATCGTGCTCCGGCGTGGTCAATAACCTCTCGGAGTTGGTTTAGCGATTGCTAAGGCGCGACATCCTTTCACATATGTAGTCGGATCGTCAAAGTCTACTCCTTCGAAACGATAATCACCATCTCATCGAAAGACGGGACACCTTTGCCTCTATCAGATGTTGAACTTTCCCTGTCCTCATCTCGGTTCTTAGGGAAGTTCATACCGAGGCTGTTTTTCTTTGATTTATTTCTCTGTGGTAGATGTTTAGGATTCACTATGAGTTAACTAGTACGGTTTGTAGATCTTCCTCGTACTAGTTCTCCTCCATCTAGGGTTCATGTATGCTTATCCGAAAGATTAGATAGCCTTTATACAACCTACAATTTATATGGATAGTTTAAAATCTATCAAGGATATCTTTCTCTAAGACAACCATGAATTCCTATGTTTCTTCCAAAAACATTCACTTTCGTTCAAAACACCTTCTGTGCATGTTTATGACCCTACCCCATTTTACCTCAAATCTATTCTTTTCATACATTGGTCATGGCACAGAGTTAGGAGGAGCATTTGGGTTCTGAAGGAGAATTTCCTCAGTTGCCACCCACCCATGTCTAAACGAATGAGATTGACAGAGGAGGAAAATCTTCAAAGCCTCCCAAAGCTCCGAAGAAGAAACACGTGTCTAAATCCAAAGAAGAAAGTGAGTAAATTCCATCTGCTCACAGTCAGCCCGAGGATGAATTGTTCACTGATGCCCTAACCCTCTTCTCTGATGGAAATCCCAAAAAAGGTGTTCATGGTAGAGAAAAGAACACCACTACTGAAATGTCTGATCCAGAAAGGTATAAAACTCCACCGGGTGAAATAGCAACTAAACGCAACAACCAGCTTCAAAGGATTCGCCGCCATTGGGCGAAGAAATGGTACAATTACGAAACTATTCGCAAGAAGTATCAGATCCTGTTTGCTTTCACTCTACCTTGGAATGATTGCATTGCTGAAAACTCATTTGGCCCAGATGATGAAAAAGTCAGACCACCTCAGCCTTAAAATGTTCATCCTGACTCCGTCAAAACCATCGCGAATTTTCTCGAGGAAGTGGCTAAGATGGCAAAAGCCAAAGCCAAGCATGAAGCTAGGGAAGTGAAGAAAAACAAAATTGAAGCACAAAATGTTGCGCTGACTCAGCAAGATATCCAGAAGAAAAAGGACCGTGCCTCTGCCCGAAAGGAAAGCAAGTCCTGGAAATCTGTTTCCCCTCGTGCTCCCTGAAATAAAACCACCGTCAAGAAATCCAAGAAGGTTGTTTCTGAGTCGTTCGATGGGTCATCCGGTGAAGATGCTGCTAATGAAATTCCTATGTATGATCAATGTGCCATTCTCAACAAGTCATCCTTAAGGCCGTCACCAGTGAAAGTTTTGTTGTCTCTAAGGAAATTACCAGGATAATTATCTAAAACTGTAGCAAAGAGAAAACTACAGTCCAATGGAATTGCATATGTATCTGCTATGAAGGCCAAAGCAACCGTTCCTGCTTCCACAGAGGAACAGAAGTATGATTTCAAGTTCTTGGTCGATGTGATTAACAGTGCTGCGTATGATGCGAAATCTGATGATATCAGCAGTCTGGAATTGCCTGATGATGTTGCCAAGATGGTAACAAGGCAATTTATTGAACTGAGGAAAATCTTCAAGAAGCTGAATCAGGTTGTCAAGGACAAGCAAGTCCTTGAGAAAATGAGGAGAGAGGCTAACACTAAAGCCGAAAGAAAGAATCTAAACAAAGATATTATTGAACTCACCAAGGCTCTCGATCTCATGCGCAATGATAAAATTGATTGGCATTCCGGCTGCACATGGAGTTGTCTCAGTTGTGTGACAGAAGAAACAAGGAGATTAATCGCAAGGCAGATCTCCCTCGAAAAAGAATCAAGGAAGAAAAACGTCAGAAGGCCAGAGCAAGAGTGAGCAACCCGAAAGGAAACTCAGATTGCAGCCTTCAGACTATTGCTATTGATGCTCCACTTAATGTCATTACTCCCTTGTAGCAGGTTCCACCATCTCCATCTCACGAGGATGAACCAATGCAGCAAGCTGGCCATATGGGGGTTATCATTACTTCTCCAGCAGCTGAAGAACCACTGGATGTGGTTGATATTTTTCTGGAAAAGACAGATGAAGGAAATGCTTCGCCCGAGTAGCAAGCACCAGTTGATGAAGTTGATGAGAAAATTGAAGTTGAGAAGGCAGATCCATCGCCTCCCAAAAATTTGCAAGTTGAGCCCTCCGGATCAAATAAGGAGGCGTCTGATAAGAATGAGGGGGAGCTAAATGCTTCCTGTGACGAAACCACCTCGGTTGCATCATCTGGTGCCCCTAACCAGATGGATGTTGATCTTGCTCCTCGTTCCACTGCACCACAATTAGAAGAGGAAGAAAGAAAATGTCGGTGCAATGAATCCTGGGTCCGATACCCAGACTGTGCACAGGCACGAGGACAGGTTCACAATACCATGATCAACTCAAGCAAGATGGATCGATTCCCCTGAAGGATCCAAGCACAGATCAGGAAGGCCAAGACTAGCCAGAGGGGCAAGATACTGCTAAGGGAAATCCTCCCCTGCTGGGCTGAAAGGATCGAGAAGAGGTGTCTAGAGGGGGGTGATTAGACCCTCAACAAGTAAAGGTAGAAGTTTTTAATTTTTCAAGTTGAGGTTGTAAAATAGCACAATTTCAAGCATCTACAATACAATTCAAGCAATCATGGCAAGAGTATATGGGCAGCGGAAAGTAAAGCATGCAACTTGCAACAAAGTAAAGGGATGGGATTGGAATGTGCAAACGCAAATGGAGACACGATGATTTTTGGCGTGGTTCTCATAGGTGGTGCTATCGTACATCCACGTTGGTGGAGACTTCAACCCATGAAGGTTAACGGTTGCACTAGTCCACGAAGGGCTCCACCCACGAAGGGTCCACGAAGAAGAAACCTTGTGTATCCCACCATGGCCATCACCCACAAAGGACTTGCCTCACTTGGGCAGATCTTCACGAAGTAGGCGATATCCTTGCCCTTACAAACTCCTTGGTCCAACTCCACAGTCTTGACGGAGGCTCCCAAGTGACACCTAACCAATCTAGGAGACACCACTCTCCAAAAGGTAATAGATGTGTGTTGATGATGAACTCCCTGCTCTTGTGCTTCAAATGATAGTCTCCCCAATACTCAACTCTCTCTCTCATAGATTTGGCTATGGCGGAAAGATGATTTGAGTGGAAAGCAACTTAGGGAAGGCTAGAGATCAAGATTCTTGTGGTTGGATTGGAATGTCTTGGTCTCAACACATGAGGAGGTGGTTCTCTCTTAGAAAATGAGTAGTGCAAGTGTAGGCACGTTCTGATGGCTCTCTCATAAATGGAGAAGGGGTTGGAGGGGTATATATAGCCTCCACACAAAATTAGCCGTTACACACAATCTTCCAAACTCAGTGGGACTGAAGAGTGAAACTCGGTCAGACCGATATGGTTGAAAATGTGAATGTTAGAGTTTTTGATGGGACCGACAAGGTCAACTCGGTGAGACTGATGTGCTAGGGATAGGGCAAAACCTCATCACGTTGAGACCGATTGCATGAACTCGGTGAGACCGGTTTCAGCAATAAGCAAAGAGAGACTTGGTCAAGCAAACTCGGTGGGACCGACTGCACATTTCGGTGAGACCAAAATAACTGCAATAGGTAACAGAGAGTTTGCAAGGCCATCTCGGTGAGACCGAACTGATTAGGGTTTCTGTGAGTGGCTATGTCAAGAGAACTCGGTGGCTCCGGATAGATCAAATCAATGGGGCCGAGTTTGACTTTAGGTTTAGGACATATGTGGAAAAGAGCAAGTGGTTGAGGGTTTTGGAGCATATCACTAAGCACTTTGAGCAAGTAAGCTATTAAGCAACACCTCATCCCCTTTTAATAGTATTGGCTTTTCCTATGGACTCAATGTGATCTTGGATCACTAAAATGAAAATAGAGTCTTGAGCTTTTGCCAATGTTTGTCCTTAGCATCTTGAAGTGGTTCGACATCCTCTTGTCCTGCCACTCAAATGTTGAACTTATCTGAAATATACTAGGTAGAAGTATTAGTCCAACAAGATATATGTTGACATTAATTAACAAAATCACCTAGGGAGGACTTGTGCTTTCAATCACCCCCTTTTTGGTAATTGATGACAACATACATCAGAGCTTTTAGATAAAGATATGAAGTAAAACAGGTAAAGCTTTGGAAGAACATGCAACATGCATTAGCTCCCCCTACATATATGCAATCATTTGAAGATAGATCATAAGAGTATTTGAAAGCATAAACATGTCAGAGCAAGCAAAGATTACATGTATCTTGGCTATATGCATCAGAGTAAATGATGTAAAGTGCAGAAAATATACCTACATGTTCATGAGTCCTTCTTGCAAACAATATGCACATCAGCAAGAGATCCTTATGTGCATGAGTATGATGCATATACTTGCCTTGTGGTCTTGAGCTAACTTTGGAAGAGATAAACCTGAGAAAATAGGGTTAGACAACACAGGAACATCTACTAATAAAAGCAAGAATGAGAGACCACAAGAGTATCAAGACTGGGATGACATCTAGAGAGTGAGTACTTAGCACTCTAGTTGCATATTCACATGTCCCCAAGGAAGAAGATATGCAATGAATTCCAAAGATTTTCTTCCCTTAGATGTCTTTCTCCCTTTGAATTTGACATTGGATAATGGGAGAAGATAGGGTAGTAGAAAATTAGAGCAAATGAAAAGCAAATGAAAATCAGAGCAAAAGGCACAAAGAAATATCTTCTATTAACATGTCTTTCCCCTCTCAAAGACATGTGACTTCTATCCTCTTTGTTTACCAAGCATCTGGGAAGAATAAGAAGTCTTTCTCTCCCATAGGGTATCTTTCTCCCTTTGATGTGATTAAGCTTTGATGTGATCTCTCTCTCCCCCTTTGACATCAATTTCCAAGAAGGGATCTTCTGGAGTATAAGTCAAAAAGGTTTGTTCCTTGAGTCACACGACAAAGCAACATGTAGAATGTGATGCAAGTAGAGGAAAAGAATCGTCGAGTTGAGCTGGATTTGAAATGCAGGATGCAAATGGCAAAATGTTTCCTCAGGGGTGAAATCGGTGACACCGAGTTCTTTTCTTCGGTGACCGGGTGGTTTTGGTCTGGCAGAGAAGAAAAGATCGGTGAGGCCGAGTTCATCACAGAAAAAGGATTTTGTCATCTCAGCTCACTGGCAAATAGGTTCTCACAAAGATTTGCAGGGAATTAAGTAAAGGATTTGCAATGAATTAAATTCAGAGGATGCAGAATGAAAAGAGAAAAGAAATGAAATGTAGATGAAGTTTCCTTTTTTTGAAAGGGGGAACAAACATTCAAGAGACAAAATGCAGGAACACAGAGAAACACTAGAGAACTTCATCTAGAATTGGTCAGTGACAAAGTCACCTAAGTTCGAGTATATTGACTTAGGCGTCAAGTGAAGGCACTTGATCATAGGTCATACTCATCCTTTAAGCTTAAAATGGGGTTGCCATTTTTCATTTAAGCATTTTGATGTATTCACATCTTGTTGAGTTGCTTTGACCCGTTTCTTGGGGTAAAGCTTCTCTAGAATGGATTGACATACCTTGGTGGTGGTATTGATCTTGATCATGTAGATGAACTTGTGTAGGATGCTCAAAGTTGATGTATGTCAGGACCCCGATCCTAAGCCACACCGATCTAGCATGTAACACATCATATCACTTTGCGGCCTCACGCACGGTATTCCCATGGGTGCCACCTTACCTGGCCCGGGACCGGTTGCGCCTTTTGGCTCATGTATATGATAGTGCCTCTAGCATCCATATGACAAAGAACCCGGGCCGACATGACTAGTTGTAAACCCAAGGTGGCGCTAACTTACAGGGACAGGCATACATGACCCAGCAACGAACGTGTCAGTCATCAACGTATGAACCCAAGTCGTAGCAAGCTACAAGGACTTAAAGGAACACCACGTGACATTTCCCCAAAGGGACAGACACAAGAACAAAGAAGGACACATGTCGGCCAGCCTAAGTGTTCCGGAGCAGTAGCAAGCTACCATGTCTCAGTGGAAACACTAGGAGACATTTCCCCATAAGAGAGGCTACCAAGAATAAACAACTAGGTTGTCGGATCCCATACATACCAAGCATTTAAATAACATACACACAATATGCTTGATATGTGCAAATACAACATGGCATCACAACGAAGCTCTACGACTCAGAATATTTATTCATTAGGCTCCGAGGAGCCAGATATTACAAACATGGGTCTCATGACCCAACATACAGAGCATACAAGCAACAGAAGCATATCATGTCTAAGTACACACATCTACAAATGAAAAGGGCTGAGAAAGCCTGACTATCTACAAGACCCTTCCGAGGTTACAAGATCGTAGCCGAGGTAACAAGCTAAACATTGAAGTCCAGGCGGAACTACTAGTGGGATTGAAGTCTCTCTGTAAAAACATAAATTAAGAAAATGTGAGTACAAATGTACCCAGGAAGACTTACATCAGAACTAACTACTCATGCATCAGTATCAACAAAGGGGTGGTGGAGTTTGACTGTAGCAAGCCAGCTTTGACTCAGTGGCTATCCTGTACTACGACTGTTGGTAACTCTTCTGAGGTGGCGCACATGAGTCCACATATTCACCATATCAATACACCACTACGGATCCGCTCCCGTCTCCCTACGAGAACGCCATCCATAGGACTCACGCATATCTTGCGCATTTTAGAGTATCCACTTTCACTTGTCTATGAACTGTATAAGCAACCAAGTAGTCCTTTACCGCGGACGTGGATATTCGAATAGATGATGTTAACCCTGCAGGGGTGTACTTCTTCACACACGCTCTCACCACTTACCGCCATGTACACGTCATGTATCTCGGCAACCTTCAAGCGGAAGCCTGGCAAGGGTGTCGGCCACGACCTGACTAGCCACACAAGTCCCTAGTCCAAGTTTATCGCCTATTCAGGTTCCATCCACAGGGAGTCCAACCGAGGTTTCCACTATGGCCCCGAACGATGTGCAGGGTTCCCGAGGCACTAAAAGGGCGTCCCGGTACACTGTGACACGTGCCTACTGCATCACAACCCACCACTAGGGTGAGCGCTGCACAAGGCCTCCAGCATACTACAAACACCAGAAACTACTTGCAACTCCTGGATAGAGGACAGGGGTGGTTAATAAGTTGAGAGGGTCCATTGGTTTCGGGCCCAACGTGTGGTAGTAGCTGATCTTAAATCACATATACAGATCTCAGTTCCTAAGGACGGTTCCAATGAAACAACCCACCATGTACTCCTACATGGCCTCTCATCGATACCTTTACCAAATCATGTTCACACACTTAGCTCTCAATACTAGGACATGTTCACAACATTCCAATTCATCCTCGATGAATCAGACCTGACACAACTCTAAGCAATAGCAGGCAGGACGAACAAGCATGAATGAGTAGGCACATCATGGCTCAGACAAAGCCTACTCATGCTAGTGGGTTTCATCTAATTACTATGGCAATGACAGGTCATGCAGAGGAAAGGGGTTCAACTACTGCAGCATGTAACAGATGAATCGTTGTTGTCCTAATGCAGTTAAAGAGAGCAGGAGCGAGAGAGTGGGATGGTATCAGAATGAACAAGGGGGTTTTGCTTGCCTGGCACGTCTGAAGACAGTATAGCTCTTCATCGGTGTCATCGAACTCATCGCCGGAACACGTCTATTGAGGGGGGACAACCACCGGCAACAGAGAAGGAAACACAATTAATGCAATGCAAAATATGATGCATGATCATGACATGGCAAAATGTTGTGATTTGAGCTAATGGAGGTAGCAATGATTTAAATGAAGTTGGTGTGAACCCATGGTTCAAATTCAAACTCCATACGTGAAATTCAAATACCATTTATATGATTTCTCCTAAACAGCGGCCATAAGTTCTTCTTACATGCATGAAAATGGTACAGATGGATATATAGGCTTGTTTTTTGATTATTTTTCATATATAATTCATTTCATTTGGAGTTACGGTTGAATTTCTATGAATTTTAGAACTTTAGGATGTTTTCTGAAATTCATAAATCATTTCTGATTTATTTTAAATTCCATAAAACCCTTACTACGTCAGCATGACGTCACAGTGACGTCAGCGGGTTGACAGCACCATCCCAGGTCAAACCTGACGGCTGGGGCCCACATGTCTGTCTCACATCTAATTAACAGGGTTAGTTAGTATCAAGTTAATGCTAACAAGACTATCAGTGGGGCCTGAGCCCACTAATCAGTGAGTGAGTGGGTTGGTTAGGTCTAATTAAAAGCTTAACTAAAGGTTAGCAGGGCTGGGGGCCCACACGGCAGTGACCCAGGGGAGTCAAACCCCTAGTCAACTGGTGTCAAACCCATCGACGATTAGCCGCCGGCGAAGCCCGAGACGACAGCGCGGCTCGAAAACGCAGCACAGGTGACGAAACAAGCAGCGAGAGCACCTATGGGGAGCTGGAGCTCACCCGCATCTAGTGTAGCAAGCGGCAGCAGCTGGGGCGGCCGGAGCTCGACAAAAACAAGCTCGTGGCTGCGGCCGACGTTCTGGTGCAGATGGCGATGTAGCTGCAGTGGCCGTGGTGGCGCGTGTGTGGCACCTACGCCATCTGCGTGCGGCTGCGAACATGTTGGGCACGACGGCCGAGCCATTTGGTCGTCGGGGTTGCGTCGACGGCCAGCACAAACGGCAGTGAGTTTGGTTGTCGGTGAGGCAGCAGCTACGGCATGCAACAAGGAAAATGGATGGAGGGATAAAGGTCAGGGGCTCACGGCAAATACGACAAGCAAGCCAGGGAGCTCCGGGAAAGCCGGTGCTGAGTGGAACGGCGAGGTGGATCTCCGGCGTTGGGCTGCTCAATGAGGAGAAGTAGGGCGACGGGGCGGTTCTTCTGGAAACGACAGAAAGGCGGGGCGGTGGCTCTGGCCACATCAACGACGAGTGGCGGCAACAGCGACGCATGGGCCATGTAGGGGAGAGAACCAGAGGAGGGGGAGGAGCACGGGGAGAGTGAGAGAGGGTCAGGTGGTGCGTGGCGACGTCTGGGGCATCCAGACCGACAAGGAGGCGCATAGGCAGGGAGGAGGTGGCATGGCGTGTGGCCGTGCACGCCGGGCACGCGCTCGGCGTCCTCCTGGCAGTAGCTTTAAGACGGCGGCGATGTGGGCCTGGCCTGCAACAGTGCTGAGCCGCACAGGTGAGCACTCTCTTTCTCTTTTATTTCCACTTTAGTTATTTTTTCTAATTTGCAAATTTGTTTTGATTTAGTAAAAACACCAAATCACTTCTATAAATCCCGAAATTAATTATGGGCAATAACTGAATTCTCTCAGAGGCCCTTAGCTATTTTCAGAATTATTGAAGCATTTAATAATATTTGTAGCAATTAAATGCCCCAGTTCAAATACTTTATGACTTAAATTCAAGGGATAGTTAGATTTATGCCCCTAGTTGTGTCTCACTCGTCTGTTTTACCCCTAATTCCCAAAAGTCACCATTTCTGTCCAAGTCACTTTGCTCCTCTTATGCTTTTGCCCTTTGACCATTTGACCGTCAGTTTGAAGACTTCATAACTAAGTCATACTAAATCAGAAAAATGCAAATAAGATACCAAAATGTTCAGAAAAACATCACTTATATGTCACTATCCTTTGCATTCATGAAAAAAGTGTTGGAAAGTGCACATCCGATTATTAGATCTTTTGATACCACCATGAATAGTAAAATCTAAAAAAGTTCAGAAAAATTCAAAAAAAATAGTGGCAAAGAATGAAAAATGTTTCAAGTGCCTGCCAAGTTTCATCAGGGAATAACATTCGTGGGTCCCGTAGGAAAAAAACAACCAGCACTCCAAAATAGATTATTTTTTGCCACTACTTCCACGAATGTCGTACCCTAATGAAACTTGGCAAGTGTTTAGAACATTTGTTGTTCTTTGCCACCATATTTTTTTTGAATTTTTTTAGAGTTTACTATTCATGGTGGTAACAAAAGAGCTAAAACTTGGATGTGCACTTTCCAACACTTTTTTCATGAATGCAAATGACACTGACATATAGGTGATGTTTTTATGAACATTTTGGTATATTATTTGCATTATTCTGATTTAGTATGAATTAGTTATGAAGTTTTCAAACTGACGGTCAAACGGTCAAAGGGCAAAAGCATAAGAGGAGCAAAGTGACTTGGACAGAACCGGTGACTTTTGGGAATTAGGGGTAAAACAGACGAGTGGGACACAACTAGCGGCATAAATCTAATTATCCATAAATTCAATTCTGAAATTGTTCCTTAAAAAATGTTCATTATTTTTGGTATGGATCAAAACCATTGCCTAAAAATATCAAACATCAAAGAAGAGCATTTTGGGTTAATTGAATGCATGTTTAAGCTGGACCTACTTGCATTTCAAAGTGCTAGGGTTTGATCACCCCGTTTCAAAAAAAATAGGCAGGATGCATGGATGCAATGCCACTAATTACAATCAAATTCTAGGGCTGTGACAACTCACCCCCACTAAACAACAATCTCGTCCTGAGATTCAAGACATGAGGTAAGAAGACAGGGGGACACAAACTAACACGATCTTCATGATCCAATTGCCCTTCTCAAAGATGTTGATTCATTGACTCAAATTGAAATTGACGTCTTTGCTTTGAGAACTTCATCCAACAGGACAATGAGAGGGAAGAAAAGCTCTACAGAGTCGATCTTCTCGAAGATCGAGCAACTCACGATCAACTCACGGAAGGATACGTAGTAACATCTCTCGAGTTGAGACACAAAACACACATAAAGAGGGATGGAAGAAACATATGACGAAGGTTTGAATTGGTAGGCAAAGTTCCATGCTAAATAAGATGGTGCACTGGTTTCAGAGTAGCAAGGAGTTAATTGCCATGATTCCTTACGGGGCCCCTTGGAAGAGGTGACTCGTAGAACTATTCCCTTAAGTGGCAAAAATAATTACTTTTGATACATAGATCATTGAGACTCTTTATGCCAGCCTGAGGCAATTCACATTTGATCGCTTCAAAGAATTCAAAAGAATGGCATACTCAGTTTGGAAAGGAAACTGTGATTATAGAACAACTCGGCAAATGGAAGGCACATTCCAGTTGATACCAAGGATATAACCTAGTGACTGAGCGTGCTTTCAAGAGCTTGAGCATTCCCATATTCATCAAGGTTTGCCAACATCTGTGCCAAGATCTTCGTGACACCTCATACTAACATGATGAATATTGGTGGAGGATGCAGATGCAAAGGAAGATAACACCTTCTCAGATTTCACCTTAGCGAGGCCAAGGAAACAAAATCTGGATGATCGACCGAGAGAAATTTAGCACTCCGCTTCTAATGTTCTCCTTGATGTGCTAGCGTAACCCATTTATAGATATGGTTTGGTATCTAGACCACCAAGTAAAAGGTCGAACTTTGGGAGCACAAGAATCCATAAGGAACAACTACTGGAGTAAATCCTATGAAAACCCTATGGGGAGGTGGCCAACTTCCTCAAACAATATACTACAATAATAGGTCTTCCGGCTGGGTTGTTGGCCACGACATCCACTTTACCGGGTTACAGAGAGACCAATATTATTGTTCTTGGAAAACGTTGCAACCATCATATCTGCCCAAGGTTCAGGTCTGGTTGGTGTCAGTATATTCCAGACTCATCAAGTCTAGAAAGAAAAATGAAAGTTTGCAACACAAATCGACGAGATGGCGTTGCGAGATTCTCGGGTAATGAACTATGATCTCCAAAACATGAGTTGGTTCTGCTACACACATGTGAATACATTGTCCCAGACAAGCATGACCACGTAGTAGTCTTATAATAAAACACTACCGAGTTCAGGTTGGAAACCATCATTGTGGATAATGAATTCCTTGCATAACTCATATGATTAGCTCTTATGAAGGAACTTCTTTTCCTTTAAGGAATCAGTCAGTGGCTTGGTGGGCTAGGAATACATATAGAATGAAGGTTGCAAGTCTCTGGACCGTAGAATGCTTCGCACATATGCATAACTGACTTGCGATGATTCCGGAGGAAGTAAAAACAAGCTTTCTCGAGTTCACGGCGGCAACTTGCATCAAGTGCACATGAACTTAGAGGAAGTCACTTATTTCATACAAACATATACCAGAACTTAGAGATTTTCAATGTAAGCAAATCTCAGGTATTCAAGAACTGCAACGATAAAATTGTGACGACAACACCTCAGAGCTCGACTCCCCGGGTCAAAGCCACATAAATAGACAGGAGGCACCAAGAACAATGTTCTCGTGAAAAAACCATCGGAACGATTCCAAGATACCCGCGTGATCCTAAAAAAAAATTAGTGAAATTTGAGAAGAGGACAGTCAAACCATCTACGTCAGGAGACCTCACCAGACTGACGAAGGGATTGAGGAGTAAAAAGAATCCTACTCTCCGATATATATAATCCTAAGACTCAAAACATTTTTGTTCTATACTCAACATCGCCAGCAAACAATCAAGCAGGGGGCTCCTAAGTTGGGGATGGCTCTGATTACCAACTTGTAACACCCACGATGCGGCTATATCTCCCACGTGTCGAAGCACGACTTAGAGGCATAACCGCATGGTGGTTTTGTCGCAAGAAGGGTCGTCTTCACACAATCCCATGTAATGAACAAGAATGGGATAAAGAGAGTTAGCTTACAATCGCCACTTCACACAATACATAAATTAAGATCATACATCATTCAAATACACTCATAGACCGGCTACGGTCAAGTTCAAATGAAAAGAAGACAACCCCAAATGCTAGATGCCCGATCGCCCCGACTGGGCTCCACTACTGATCATCTGGAAACGATACATAGTAATGACCAAGGGCCTCATCAAATTCCCACTTCAGCTCAGTTGCGCCATCTGCGCCAATATCCTCGGCACCTGCATCTGTTTTGGTAGAATCTGTGAGCCACGGGGACTCAGCAATCTCACACCCGCGAGATCAAGACTATTTAAGCTCATAGATAGGTAAGGGGTAATATGGTGGAGCTGCGGCAAGCACTAAGCATATATGGTGGCTAACATACGCAAGTGAGGGCGAGAAGAGAAGCAACGCATCGGTCGAGAAGCTAGAAGTGATCAAGAAGTGATCCTGAAACTACTTACGTCAAGCATAACTCAAACCGTGTTCACTTCCCGGACTTCGCCGAGAAGAGACCATCACAGCTACACACGCGGTTGATGCATTTTAAAGAGGTCAAGTGTCAAGTTATCTACAACCGGACATTAACAAATTCCCATCTGCCTCATAACCGCGGGCACGGCTTTCGAAAGATTATATACCCTGCAGGGGTGTCCCAACTCAGCCCATCACAAGCTCTCACGGTCAACGAAGGATATACCTTCTCCCGGGAAGACCCGATCAGCCTCGGAATCCCGGTTCGCAAAACATTTCTACAATGGTAAAACAAGACCAGCAAAGCCACCCGAAGTGCCGACAAATCCCGGTAGGAGCTGCACATATCTCGTTCTCAGGGCACACCGGATTGTCCAAACTTCCGGTAGGCCAACCCAGAGTTGCCCCTGGTGGCCACCGGCGGCTGACAGGTTGGACCAACACTCACGACGAGCACTGGCCCGGGGGGGGGGGGTAAATAAAGATGGCCCTTGGGCTCGCGAAAACCCAAGGGAAAAGGGCTTAGGTGGCAAATGGTAAAACCAAGGTTGGGCCTTGCTGTAGGAGTTTTATTCAAAGCAAACTGTCGAGGGGGTCCCATAAATCACCCAATCATGTAAGGAACGCAAAATCAAGGAACATAACACCGGCATGACGGAAACTAGGGCGGCAAGAGTGGAACAAGTCACCAGGCATAAGGCCGAGCCTTCCACCCTTTACCAAGTATATAAGCTGCATTAATTAAACAGGAGATATTGTGATATCCCAAAATATCCATGTTCCGACCAGGAACAAACTTCATCTTCACCTGCAACTGGCAACGCTATAAGAGGGGCTGAGCAAAAGCGGTGACATAGCCAAACAACGATTGCTAGGACAGGTTGGTTAGAGGTTTGACATGGCAATAGGGAGGCATGATAAACAAAGGCAGGTAGAGCTAACATAGCGATAGAGCGAGTACTAGCAAGCAAAGATAGAAGTGATATCGAAGGTATGGTCATCTTGCCTGCAAGGTTCTCAGAGTTGTCGAAGGCTTGATCCTCGTTAGCGTACTCAACAGGTTCCTCATGCACGTACTCGTCTCCCGGCTCTACCCAAAGCAAGAACACAAGCAAAGGAACCACAATAAATCACGGTGCAATGCACAAGCAACATGATGCAATACATGTCATGATATGCGAGATGTGATATGCAATGCATATGCGTGCTTCGGGAGGAAAAAGGATGAACAAGGCATTAGCTTGGCAAACCAAGTATGCCGCTGGAAAGATGAGATGATTTCGGTTGAAATCGATATAAAGATCACCGGATTCGGATGCACGGTTTGCAAATGGCAAGCAAGACAAGAATGACACAAAGCTGCGATTAACAGCATGATGCTACTCAGCATGCAACAAGAAACTATGCTACAACATCCCAACATAAAAACAAAACATATGGCAGTGATCTACAGGAGATGCTTAACAAAAGAGGAACACTGAGCTACGGCTAAATCACATCATAACAGGTTCAAACAAGCATGGAGAAAGTGCAAAAAAATATCAGGTTGGACATGGCATAAACAGCATCACGAAGCAATGTTCAGAGCAAGTTATCAACATACTACAGGAACTTATAATAGCAAAACAAGGCATGGCATGAATCTACTCAAAGCATAGATCAAAAGTCCCTTACTGACCATAAGCCAAAAAGGATCAGAAAATATGATGGCACCCATGTTAACATAGCAAGTTTTTATTAACAGTTTCAGACTGTGAAATTCCAGGACATGGAAAAACATATTCATGTTGGCATGTTAACAAGCTTGATTAACTTCATACATAGCATATCATGGCATGAAATAAATCTAGCATGGAGTAGGCATGAAAATGAAGCTAACCCTGTGCCAAACAACCTCATAGCATCTTTGAAATAAATCACACAAAAATGCCAAAACAGCACCATGATGTAAAATGGCATGTATGCAAACTTGCTTAAATGCAGAAAATAATGCCACCACTGGATTGGTGGGATTTTTCTACCCCAAAAACATATATAATATGTTGGGGTTGCTGTAGAAAAATCATCACAAGTGCAATAAGTTAAAAACTTCCCTAAATGGAATATGACAGAAATGACATTTTCCTTGTCTGGAAACATCCAGAAATGGACTTGCCCGAAAGGGAAAATGGGGACTTGCTATAAATGGAAAGCGCGGGGATAAGGGTAAAAAAATAGAAGGAGGAGGGCGCTGAGAGGCTGACTGGTGGGACCCTGATGTCATAGAGACAACTGTTAATTATGTACAGAGGGAATAAAAAGGGGGCGCGCGCCTGGGATTCGAACCTGGGACCTCTTGGTTCAGAGCACGCTGGAGCAACCAGCGGGCTATGCACGCATATGTGATCAGGAAGGGGCTCGGCCTCTATTGAACCACTGGAAGGTCGAGCCTTCTTCCCTAGTGCACGGGGAAGATGGTGATGGCGCCGGTGGGCAACGACAGCGACCACCAGAGCTGTGGAACACCGGCGGGGGTGCGGGATTGGGAGGCCTTGCTGCTACTGGTCGTGCGTGTGCATGCACGCATGTGTGGACATGAACTTGCGTCCATGGCGGCTAGGTGCAGCGAGGCGAAGCGAAGGCGAGCTACGGCACGAGCACGGGCTGCGTGACGCTGCTCTGCTGCGAGGGTGCGAGCAGGTCGTGGTGCGCGAGGGTATACAGAGCGGGGAACACTCGGGCGCTACGGTAGAACAGCAACTTCACACAAAAAAAATTCAGAGATCATCAGAGCACTGCGAGCGCGGCGAAGACATGGATCGGACGAGTCCTACAGGTGCCTACATGCAAAGGGATGGATGGGAGAGGGAGGAGCGTTACCCAGCTCACCCTAGGACATGACGGGGGCGACAGAGACGAGCTGGAGGCGACGAGAGGGAGCTCTGAACTTGGCGGGGCTGTTGTCCGTGAAGCAGGGGAGGAAGAGGACAACGGGGAGGTAGCCGGACTTGACGATCCCAGGCGAGGAAGAGGATGACGGGGACGTAGTCGATGTCGTGGAGGAAGACGGACGACGTTGGCGAGGCGGAGGTGGCCGGAGTGCATGCCGGCGATGGCTATCCTGAGCTCGAGCCGAGGCTTGGTCGGTTCATGGTGGGCAGGGCGACGGCGAGGCGCGGCTCGGCTTACCTGGCGGCGGCGAGGGAAGGAGAGGACGGGGATCGGTTGAGGGGAGACCCTAGGGCATCGGGGACAACTTTATAGGGGTCTGTGGAGCTTCTCCGGCCGTCAAATCATCTGGCGTGCCGACGTGTCTCCTCTGGATGTCCTGCCGTACAGGAGGACGAAGCAACTGTCGCTTGCAGGCTAAAGGGCTGCGGGAGGCCTGCTGGGCCGCACGGATGGACTGCTGCTACTCGGCTGCGCTGCTGCTGGTGCTCTCTCTCTCCCTCTGACTCTTTCCCATTCCTTCGAACAGAAATAAAAGAGCGAAAAGCACAGAAGGATTGGGGGGGTTTCTGAGAGATATGAAAATATCCTCAGGATTCTGGAATTATTCTCAATTTGATAAAATTGAGTTGGGTATTTTTTTAGAGGTAGAAATATACAACAAGTTTGAATATAGTTCAAACTTGGAGCATTTTTGAACCTAACCAACACAACTTCAAATGAGCTATAATTTGGCAGAGAGGCTAGGTACATAGTGTTAGAATATTGGGGAAAAGATGAACATTTATGGTGGAGGCAAAATGGCACTTGCAAAGAATGGAAGGAAAAGGAAGGAAGGAGAAGTGATGGTGCAAGATTTATGCATTGAGCATGCCACAACATAATAGGTATGAGATCACAACATGCACATGATGAGGATGAATGCAAAATGACAAGAGGCACAAATGCAATATGGTAAGGTGAGCATGACAATGAAAAGAAAAAAAACACCTAACCAAACAAGATGAGGCCAAACATGATAAAAACCCACAAGAATTGGATGAAGGTCAAGTTGATATATTGCCAAATTGGGACATGTTACATCTGGGGTGTTACAACACTCCACCACTACAAGAGGATCTCGTGATCTAGGACTGAAAGAACTCCGGATATTCGGAACAGAGGTGATCCTCGCGCTCCCAGGTGGCTTCTCGGTCGGAATGGTGTGACCACTTCACTTTCAGGAATTTGATTGACTTGTTGCGAGTCTTGCGCTCGGTTTCTTCAAGAATAGCAACGGGGTGCTCATGATAAGAGAGATCTTGTTGGAGGTCGATTTCTTTGAAGTTGATAGTGCGCTCAGGAGTCTTGAAGCACTTGCGAAGCTGTGACACGTGGAACACATCGTGCACGTTTGCAAAGTTGGATGGAAGCTCAAGTTGATAGGCGAGGTCACCTCTTTTGCCAATGATCTTGAAAGGACCCACGTATCTAGGGGCAAGCTTCCCTTTGATACCGAAGCGATGAGTGCCTTTCATTGGAGAGACGCGGAGGTAGACATGGTCTCCAATTTCAAAAGCCAATTCATGGTGCTTGCTATCATAGTAACTCTTTTGTCGCGATTGCGCGGCTTTGAGATTCTCACGAATGACTTTGCACATTTCTTCGGCTTCTGTGATCAAGTCGTTGCCAAGAAGTTGGCGTTCACCTGTCTCAGACCAGTTGAGAGGAGTACGGCACTTTCTGCCATAGAGAATTTCGAATGGGGCCTTTCTCGAACTCGCTTGGAAGCTGTTGTTGTAGGAGAACTCGGCATATGGAAGACAATCTTCCCACTTCATACGAAAGAGATGACACAAGCCCTGAGCATATCTTCAAGGATTTGATTGACTCGCTCGACTTGGCCACTTGTTTGAGGATGGAAAGCTATGCTGAAACGAATGTTGGTGCCCATGGCCGTCTGAAAGGAGTCCCAGAACTTAGAAGTGAAGATGCTTCCACGATCTGAAGATATCAATTGTGGAATGCCGTGCAAGGAGACAATTCTGGAGGTGTATAGCTCTGCCAGCTGAGCTGCTGTGATAGATTCTTTGATAGGAAGAAAATGAGCCACTTTGGTAAGCTTGTCAATGACAACGAAGATAGCATCATTTCCACGCTTGGACTTAGGAAAACCAGTCACGAAGTCCATCTCAATATGGTCAAACTTCCATTCCAGAATAGCAAGAGGTTGGAGGAGACCAGCTGGTCATTGGTGTTCTGCTTTCACCCTTCTGCAGACATCACATTCATTCACGAATTGAGCAATCTCTCGCTTCATTCGAGTCCACCAATATGACTGCTTGAGGTCATGGTACATCTTTGTTCTTCCAGGATGAATGGATAGGAGGGAATTGTGTGCCTCATTCATGATGACTTTTCTCAGATCACCTTTTGGAACCAGAATTCGATCCTCGAAGAAAAGAGTATCTTTGTCATCCAAGCGATAGCACTTGTATTTGGGAATGCCCTTGTCAATACCATGTTTCACCTTCTTCACCATGGTATTCAGGAGTTGTGCCTCACGAATTTGATCTTCCAAAGTAGGAGAGACTATGAGGTTGGCAAGAAAGCCTTGAGGAACAACTTGAAGATTCAGCTTGCGGAAGGCTTCACAAAGATCCGGTTGAAACGGCTTGAGAATTAGACTGTTGCAATAAGCCTTTCTGCTCAGAGCATCTGCAATCACATTCGCCTTGCCAGGAGTATATTCAATACTAGGATTGTACTCTTGAATCATTTCGACCCATCGAGTTTGCCTGAGGTTAAGGTTGGGTTGAGTGAAGATATACTTGAGGCTCTTGTGATCCATGAAAATGTCCACTTGCCTTCCCAATAAGAGATATCTCCATGTTATCAATGCATGGACAACTGCGGCCAACTCAAGATCGTGAGTGGGGTAGTTATTTTCGTTGGGCTTCAACTGACGCGAGGTATAGGCCACAACTTTTTTCTCTTGCATCAACACAGCACCGAGACCTTGAAGGGAAGCATCACAGAAAACTTCGAATGGCTTGGATTCATCAGGAGGAGTCAAAACAGGAGCTGTGACTAGCTTCTCTTTGAGGGTGTTGAAAGCGACGTCACACTCAGGCGTCCAGACATACTTGACATGCTTCTGGAGGAGGTTGGAAAGAGGCTTTGCAATCTTAGAGAAGTTCTCAACAAATCTTCGGCAATAGCTTGCAAGACCAAGAAAACTGTGGAGCTGTTTGACATTCTGAGGAGGTTCCCAATTCAGAACTGCAGAAACCTTCGCGGGATTAACTGCAATGCCCTTGGCAGAGATGATATGACCAAGGTAAAGAACTTCATCAAGCCAGAACTCACATTTGGAAAACCTTGCATAGAATTGATGCTCTCTGAGCTTGTCGAGCACCAATCGCAAATGTTTGGCATGATCCTGCTTATTCTTGGAGAAGACCAAGATATCATCGAGATACACTAGAACGAATTCATTGGTGTAGGGGTTGAAGATAAAGTTCATCATGCGAGAGAACGTTGGAGGAGCATTGACAAGGCCGAAAGACATGACAGTATATTCATAAGAACCATAGCTTGTTCTGAATGCTGTCTTGGGAATATCTTGTTCACGAATGCGAATCTGATGATAACCCATACGAAGGTCAAGCTTGGAGAATACTTTAGCACCTTTGAGTTGCTTGAAAAGCTCATTGATGTTGGGAAGTGGGTACTTGTTCTTGATTGTCTTCTTGTTCAATGGATGGTAATCGACACAAAGTCGGTCAGTGCCATCCTTCTTCCGGACAAAAAGAACTCCACAACCCCATGGGGATGAACTCGGTCTGATCAAACCCAGACGCTCTTGTTCATCGAGCTGCTTCTTCAATTCCTTCAGCTCCTTGGGTCCAAGCTTGTATGGACGCTTGCACACGGGTTCAGTTCCAGGCTCAAGATCAATAACGAACTCGACTGGCCGATGAGGAGGCATACCCAGAAGCTCTTCTGGAAAGACATCTTGGTACTCACAGACGACTGGAATTTGAGAAATAGCATCCAATTCACCCTTCTCATTGAGAGAAAACAACTGAATGGTTTCATCATGAGCGGCATAGATGATAACATCCTCAGAAGGGTGTGTCAATTGAATTTGCCTGGCAGCACAATCAAGCTGAGCCTTGTGCTTAGAGAGCCAGTCCATCCCGAGAATTAGATCAATATCAGAGTCACCAAGAACCACTGGAGAAGACAGAAATTTATAGTCGCCCATCTTGATGGAAACATCCGGAACCATGTAGCTTGCGTTCATGCTTTTAGCGGGAGAGACAACTGCTAATGGTCTAGGCAACTCTTGGAAAGACAAATCATGCTTAGATGCAAATGGTCTTGAGATGAAACTAAGTGATGCACCAGTGTCAAAAAGAACTTTTGCAGGAATATCATTAACTGGAAGATTACCGATGATCACATCTGAAGAATCCTCTGCCTGAGCTGCATTCATCATGTTCACCTTTGCAAACTTGGAATTATGCTTGACCACTGCATTGCTTGAAGATCTCACAGGAGGAGGAGGAGGAAGGCGCCTTTGATTGAAGCATTTGTTCGCGTAGTGACCTTTCTGCTGGCACTTGTTGCAAGTCACTTCTGAGAGCGGACGATGATAAGGAGCACT